>NC_067472.1:151789580-151954580 GCF_947179515.1 Apodemus sylvaticus | reverse complement strand
TTAATCTCTCCCAATATTCCTGCATCACTCTCCCACATCTCCATTACGTTAATGATCTCTTTTCCCCATACCAAATTACTAGATGCATATATTTGTATATAAATATATTTATACCCATGTATATTTCTCTATATAACCTGGTTAGTCTGAATACTGTTCCATGTATGTTTTCAGGGGTGAACATTTGTCATTGAACAACTAATTGGTGTGCTTATTCCTGGCATAGATGACCTCTCACATTCCCAATTCATTACACTTCCCTATAATACTTTTTATAGGGCTGAGAATTCAAGGGGATCTCTTTATGGGTTTGACTCTTCCAGTGGTATCCTTGTTATGTTTGTTTGTTTTTCTTTTTATATTGGATAGTTTCTCTATTTACATTTTAAATATTATCCCCTTTGCTGGTGTCCCAACCAGACCCTGCTATCCTATTCCCCCTCCCCATGCTTCTATGAGGGTATTTCCCCACCCACCCATCCACTCCTTCATTCCCATCTTAGCCTTCACAGGACCAAGTGGCTCTCTTCCCATTGTTGCCCAATAAGGCCCTCCTCTGCTCTGCAACTAGAGCCAGCATTTCCTCCATGTGTAATCCTTGATCGGTGGTTTAGTCCCTTGGAGCTCTGATGAGTCTAGTTATTTGATATTACTGTTCTTCCTGCGGGGTTGAAATTCACTCTGGATGTTTCTCAGAAGCATGGATATAGTATAACCTGAAGACCCATCTATAACACTCCTGGGCCTGTACACAAAAGAGATTCCAACATGACAAGGACATATAATATATTTTGATATTATTTTATCCTCTAAAACTTCTAAATTATATCACATTAACTATACACATAATTTATGATCCACTCCCCAGTTCCATGATTCGAATGGGAAAAATTCTCTGTTTCCCAGTCCCTGGGAGTCTTGGGGTGTCTGGGTGTCCGAAGCCATTGTTCTTCCCATGGGGCTATATACCCCTTCAGCTCCTCCGGACCACCCTCCAGATCCTCTGTTGGGGACTTCAATTCAGTCAAATAGTTGGTTGCTAGTTTCTGCCTCTGTATTTGTAAGGCTCTGGCAGGACCCCTCTGGAGACAGCCATGGCATGTTCCTTTTGGTACATGCTTCTCGTCTTAGTGCAGGGTTTGGTGAGTGTTTATAGGATGAATCCCCAGGTAGGGTACTCGCTGGGTGGCCTTTACTTCAGACTCTGCTCCACACATTGCCTCCCTTGTTGCTCCTGTGAGTATTTTGTTCCCTTTCTCAGAGGAAACATAGCACCCTCACTTAAGTCTTCCTTTTTCTTGATCTTCCTGTGCTGGATAAATTGTAAATTGTTTCTTTTGAGCTTTTGGACTAGCATCCAATTATTAGTGAATGAATATCATGTGCATTCATTTGTGACTGGTTTACCTCGTTCAGGATGACACTTTCTAGTTCCATCCATTTGCCTAAGAGTTTCATGAATTCATTGTTTTTAATAGCTGAATAATACTCCATTGTGTATATATACCACAGTTTCTGTATCCATTCCCCTGTTGAGGGACATCTGTGTATCCAATGTATACGAAGAACTCAAGAAGTTAGTCTCCAGAGAATCAAATAACCCTGTTAAAAATGGGGTACAGAGCTAAACATGGAATTCTCAACTGAGGAAACTCAAATGGCTCTAAAGCACCTAAAGAAATGTTCAGCATCCTTAGTTATCAGGGAAATGCAAATCAAAACAACACTGACTTTCCACCTTACACAAGTCAGAATGGCTAAGATGAAAAACTCAGGGGACAGCAGATGCTGGAGAGTATGTGGGGAATAAAGAACACTTCTCCATTGCTGGTGGGATTGCAAGCTAGTAAAACCAATCTGGAAATCAGTTTGGCCATTCCTCAGAAAATTAGACATAGTACTACCTGTCGACCCAGCTCTGCCACTCCTGGGCTTATACCTAGAAAGTGCTCCAACATGTAATAAGGACATATGCTCTACTATGCTCATAGCTGCCTTATTTATAATAGCCAGAACCTGGGAAGAACCCAGATGTCCCTCAACAGAGGAATGGATAGAGTAAATGTTTTTAAAATACTAATGGCTGTATTTCTAACATAGCAGAATTGTTTTGTAATCTCATCCATAGGAGATTTTAAAAGATATACATGCCAAATAATGCAGAAGATAAAGATGAAGACTGAAGCCAAGTATAGTGGAATATGCCTTAAATCCCAGAATAGGGAAGACAGAGGAAAAATCTCCATGAGGATAATACTAGACAGGTCTACATACTCAGCACAGTTTAGTTAGGGCTACACAATGAAAATATTGTTTGCTGAAAGATTTTTTAAATGATATATTTTGTTTTATGGGTAGGGAATTTTCTATCCCAAAATGTGCAGTGTTCCTTTACTTTCTGCACCAAGTTAAGCTGTGAGGAGATATTACTTTCCCAACACTTGGCCTTTGCAGCATTTAATTTGGTTTATAGATTGACAAGGTCAATGATATTTTCCTGGAGGATCTAAGAGTGGTGGTGCTGCAATGGCAAGCATTAGACACCAGGGAATAGTTCTGATAGATTAAATATGAAATATTTCTCAGAGATTATAGTATATGAATACTTGGTTACTAGGTGGTGGATTTATTTGGTGTAGTTTTGATGGAGTAGCCTTGCTGGTGGAAATATATCGCATGCAATGGGTTGTAAGGTTAAAAGTCTTGTGCTTGTTCTCTCCTCACTAATGTGTATCATCTATTCTTTCTTATGTCTGAATGTATTTAGAGGTTTGATCTTTAAACATTCAATACCTTTCATTATCATTGGGGAGTTATTTGAAGTTCATCAACACAAAGATATAAATATTCCAGAATATGTAAATACTAACAATGCTCCCTAGATATACAAATATATGTTCACGTTATGGTCCCAACATATATGTATAGTATAGTTTGTACATAAAAATAAGTTCTCACTTTCTCTCTCTCTCTCTCTCTCTCTCTCTCTCTCTCTCTCTCTCTCTGTCTCTCTGTTTCTCTCCTGTTTCTCCTTAATGTTTTCTGACTAAATGTGTATATCTCAGAAAAAGGGACTTATGAATATTTTCCTCTGACTTTGCAAAAGTGCTGTATGTACATGTGTTATACAAACACACACTCTTACACATTAATAATTAATACCATAATTATTACTATATATTTATTTTAGAAACATATATGTGGTGCATATATACAGTTAATATTCAATAGCAAAAAATGAAATTCTCAGGAAGATAAGATGAAATAAAAAGAACCAATAAAATGGATTGATATCAATCAAATCTGAAAAATACAAATGATCCCTGTTCTTTCCATATGAGGCTTCTATATAAGGTCTTTTGTTTTGTAAGATTTAATGAAGGCCATGAGAAAAATATGAAACTGAATACTAGTCATTGTCATAGAGGTACACATTTATAAATAAATGGGAGTATAGTACTTAGTAATTGAAAGTAGAAAGGGGATTTATGGAGGAATAACTTTTATGTGGATAATGATATGACAGTGTTTGTAAAAATCAGAGTCCACAGCCCAAGTGAAATGTACATATAGGTGTTATTTGGAAACATATATTTACATATAAGCTTAAACTCTGTATAACATAAATATATAACTTATACTCTTTATGTAAATAGTAAGTAAGAGTATTAGAGTATATATTATGTAAAATGAAATGGAAAGAAAATTGGAAGCTAAATGTTTAATTAAGAATGGGGATAAGTCTCAAAGTTGGTGAAATAAGTGGATTAAATTTAGCAAAACTAACAACATATGAAGAATCTTTATGAAAACTATACATATGTATATATGTATTTGGATTACCTAGGAAGTACATGAGCACTTTACCAGAGTTATATATTATTTGTATACATAATAATATAGAACATATTTTTGTAATTATAATATGTAATATAAATGCATTATAATATATAATAAACTACATATAACTATAAAATATGGAAATTTCACTATCCTTGATCAGAATATACTGATATTTATATAAGTATAAAATATATTAAAGCTGAATAAATACATATAAATTATATATATCATATATATAACATATTCTTAATATAGTATATAATGTTGCATATACATAGATATATGCATACATGTTTATGTGTACAAATATTCATATTATATAGAAATTTCCATACTCCAAACAATTACAGCTACTGTATATTTAGTATTAATGCATATAGCTTATTATGAGTTATATACATAGTATATTGCATGTTATAAAAGTTACATGTTGCACATATACATTCAAATATCAGTACTATGTGTGAAATATTTATTGTTTTATTTAAGATATAAACATTTATTATATGTATATGTGTATATATTTATGATAGTGCAAAGAGAAATATATAATTTAGTTAAAATACTACTCTATGAATATATCAGTTATTAAAGATAATCTTGGTGATAGACAAGGTAAATTCACTGGGAAGTATAAGTCAAAAAGTTCCAGAAACCATACTTTATTATACAAACACCATGTAAGAGTCAACACTATACTTATCCCAAATAAAGCTTTTAATTATATCTATATATGGAAACAAAAAGTGCCAATGCCGAAAAATTTAAATAATAAAAGAATTTGCATGAAATAACACTCTACCAGTTTAAATTTTAGCTACACAGTTAAAGTAACAAAAGGTGTATGGAATGTACTAACTACTATGCTATAACTGCATTAATTAACACCACTTGATAAGCAAGAAGTATCAGAAATATTCAGATGGCTGGTAGCATGGGTCACCACATGATTCCACTTTGAAAACACCTTAGAACCTTTAATCCCAGTATTTTGAAATGAGAACCAAATGAAAATGAGAAAAAGCAAAGGGATGCCTTTGGACTTCTCTGTTCCAGAGCTTACAATAGTCTGCACTGGGTCCTCAGAAAATATGCTATACCATTCAGCTTAGTGTTTTGTGTCATTCCTGTGTGTTAACAAGTGGGTCTCTGATTCCTTTTTAATCTATAAAATTGTATTTATTTTTTAAAAATTCAGTTGTATACAAAAGTGCTTTATAGTTTTTATTTCTAAGATAGACAGTCAACCCTCCGCTCACAGCCCACCCTGCATCAATAGTATTTCTTGTAAAGAGCCCATTTTCCATTTACAAGAAATAAATGGATCAGAGTAGACTCATCTAGCATCTAAAGAAGCTAACGAGCAAGGTTCTTTCAAAGAGAGGTTAATGAAAATCCATATAATGGCAGTAACTTCCAGCAGACTCCTCGACAAAACACCACTAAATGCTGAAAGCTAAAACATAGACATTATTTTCAATAATACTTCTGTTACTATTTGAAAAGTCTTTAAATTACATTAAAAGAGTCTCTTTTTCCGCAAAATAATTATTTAGCTTTTATTATGATGCCTGTAAATACTAGGTGAGAGTAAGCAGACATGATCAGTAAAAGCACAGTGTAATGACTTGATCCACTTATCTCAGAACCAAACACACCTGTGCTAATCTGATAGCAATGTCCTGGGACTAACCATGCTGAAGGCAACACCATCATGACTCCTTCCAGTGATGACTGCAGGCTACAGAGTTCTAAGCAACCTAAGAAAGCAATAACAAATAGATAACAAGATAGGAGATTGTCCCACCTTATGCTCTGGGTTTGTACACTATTGCAACAGTGCAAATACAGTATGTAAGCATGTCACATGTGTAGACACTGGAAGTCATTCTTGAGAAAAGGCTACTTTTCAGTGACAACAATAGGTGTATCGGTACACACTAAAACATGTATTAAAGATGAAATTGTAACTTGAAATTTCAAATACTTGGAACTAGCAAAAGTAAGTAATACAGAACCATTTTATCAAAGTCCATAAAATAAAGTTAACTATGAACAGACACCTTCCTTTTTCCTATTGAAACACTGATTACATCTTTATATTATATACTCACCTCCACTGTGCGATTCTCAAATTCGTTTTGAACCCTTACCCCACCAAAACTTGCTTTCCAGTGCTGCTACACTAGACTGCAAAAGCATATACCTCCCCTGCTCTTTTAAAAGCTGTATTAGGCCTACACTCTCAAGTGAACTCCACTTTCTACACTTGTAAACTTGCCCATCAGCAAAAACAGTAATGTATAACAGGCTGTGTTCTACAGCTTGAGCAAAACCTACTGTCAATTCCTTTCTGCAGATACTTAAGTTTTTGTGCATAGTGTTAAATGCCACCATGAGAAACATAAAAAAATAAATTTCAAAAAAATGTTTTAATTCATTTAATAGGATAGTTAAACTTCTCAAAGACAAAATATTTGATCCCAAATATTTGAATAATTTTTGAATTCAAAGTTTCCAACGAGCTCTATATGTCTTATAATAAAAGTCAAGCATACACTGAGGAAAAAAAGCTAGATTATGTAAAATCCTATAAAAGTATCAGTGAGTACTAAGGAATCATCCTGCTCTAAATGGGATTTCACCAAAATTATGGGAACAGGTGGTTAAGACGGGACATAAACCTCCTACAAGGAATCTCACAGAATCTGCCTGCTTTCTCATTCAAGAGTCTGGGAGTAAAAGTGCCACCACACCTAGACCAAAACATAAGCATTTTGGGACTTGTTAAGATCATAAACTGTCAAATGCAGAATTACAAAAATAATTTCTATCAAGGTACATTTTATTAAATCTAAATTTTTAATATTGTTTGCCTAAATGTATATAAAACCAGGATAAAAGTATGAACTTCTTGTTTTTGGTGAACTAAACCTACATGTTGGGAAATAAAAGAAAAAAAAAAACAAATGAGAACTTTGAGGAAAATACCCCAGCAAGATTATTATCACATTAAATGAACATGAAAAATCCCAAGAAGCCTTATCTATGAAACCCAGACTGTCTTGAGCTCATGATTCTAACACCCAAGTGCAGGATCATAAGAGATGATATAATAATCATGTAAAATCTATGAAACCCCATGTTATATAAACATGTCCAGCTAGAGTTCAGTAGAGCCAGTCTGGAGCCACTATGAAACAAAACAACAACAACAACAAAAAAGTAAAAATAGAACATAGCTGCCACCAATAAAACGTAGGTACTGCCTGACTCTTGTCGTCTGAGTTCTCTCATCTATCTCTAACCAGATAATATGCTCTGATAATACAGGTAGAGACTAAACACCAAGAACGAGTATTATACTTTTCAAAACCTAATTATTAGTGTTACCAAGCCGCCTTCTATTAAAAAGTCCTAATGAACAATGGAAGTAAACTGTCCAATATTTCACACATTTCCATCTTATTTGAGAATATATAAAAAAGTAGCTGATTACTGGGCACACATGTGTGCTGAAGCACCAGTTTTTAGACCATAATACACCAAAAATAGAAAAACCCTGTGCTATGAGTTTTGATAGAAATGCAGTAACAGGGGCCTTGTCTTCAAAATCATGGGATATAGAGACTGCAACAGAATTGCTTCTGAATAACTGAGTCACAGGAGCTGCTGCCAGCAACATTGGCTCACCCCTTCTGGAGGAGCATCAACACCTGTTATTTTTAGGATTCAGCATGAATTTCCTTGAAACTAGAATACTTGCCTAATGATGATACGTCGGCACCATTGGAGAATGCAAAAAAAAAAAAAAAATCCCTGCTTTGTAAATAAAGTTAATTAAACATCTCTGTAAATTTAAAAATGGAAAATAATTTAATTTTTTTCTTAATAGTGTAAAAATTCTCTGAACTCAGCTAAAACCATGGAAAAACATGCTACATTACTGCTTAGCAGTATAACAGACTCGAGAGTTTGCTTCAGCACTCTGTTGACTAACTACTGTGGGTCCTTCACATTGTGTTGTCGAATCAGAGCTCCATTAAGTTTGACCAGGTATCCTCTGTGCCTGTAAATCCAACTTTCATGCTTGTATTTGACTTCTTAGAATGTGTACTGAAAAGACCTCAGTTTTCAGCATTGGGACATTCTTGAATTATGGATTTATCCTGATTTAAAGATGGTGACCTAATCAGAGTGTTTTTTGCCCCTGTGAACTAGTAGGGACACTCTTACATTTCCCTATTACCATCCAGAGTGGAGATTCTCATGGTCAATTTCTTGTGTGTTTGGTTGGAAATGTGCTGAGGAACACTGTCCCTTATTTTCAGCTCATAGGTTTGGAATGTTTTGTCTGAGTTCTTCATTTTTTAAGTAGTAATGAAAACAGGGGCTGGTAATTTAATTTCTCTTTAAAAAGGAGTAAATATGTGATGTTGCAGTATTTCTAGATTTAATGAAAGTACACTGCTTAGGTTTTCAAAGAATTTGACATCAATTTTTAAAATTATATAGTCTTTTGAAACTTGAAGGGTGCAGCACCTCTTCCCTAGTGCTCAGACTGACTTGGGTGTGGCACTGTGCTTTGTTAGACACTTGAGTTACTTGTCATGCATTACCCATGTTGATATATTAAAACTGTAGTGTCTCACTGTACATACTAAATGCACATAGGAACAAGAATGCATTCTAATGTTCCTGTCTTTATCATGTTTCTGATTATGTAAGATTTAAAACTTTACCTTCTTTTTCACATAGATTTCCTGACTTAAGCAACTGCCACATTGCATTCTGTCTTCCAAAGCTTGATAGTGATTTGTTTTGAAAACAAATAATTCATTTAACCATTTTAATTTATGTTCAAGTAAATTTATTTAGGCTGTTGTTACAGAGAAGGTACAATTAAATGTTTGAGAACCAATGCATAAATTACAGAAATGTAATGGAATCAGATTGATTTATTGCAAGGCTGCATGTATATTGAATGTTATATTATAAAAGGTTTGTTTTCTTGAAGTATTGTTTCATCTTATAGTCATGAAGTGTTTCAAAACACTTTTTAAACATATTAACTCAGCATAACTTCATTTGACTTTTAATAATCTTGATACTATAAACAATAAAAGAACCATTAATATATTATAGTACTAAAGATGTGAATGTTCTTCTACCAAATTATAAGGCTTTTACAATTAATAATGACTTAGGATTTCTGTCCCTGCACACTCAACTCAAGTAGCTATGTTGTTCTCCATGTTTGCAGAAGCACTCAGTTCTTGCTGCAGCTGAATTCTTGTATTGCTGTAGGTTATTTTATAAATATTCCAAAGGAAATAAGGCTGTCTGATTCTTGTGCCTGCTCCTGTAGTACTTTTCCTTTTTCTGGGTTTCCTTGTCGACCCTTAATATGAAGGATTTTGATCTTATCATATTTCATTTTGATATGTTTTGGTATTGTCTCTTGGGTGTGCTTTTCTAGTGTGAGACAGAAAGAGAGCTGATCTGGAAAGGTGGATAGATGTGGAGGAACTTGGAGGAGTACAGAAAGGGAAATATACAGATTCAACACAATACCCATCAAATTCCCAACTCAGTTATTCATAGAGTTAGAAAGAGCAATTCTCAAATTCATCTGGAATAACAAAAACACAGGATAGCTAAAACTATTCTCAACAACAAAAGAAATCCTAGGGAAATCAGTATCCCGGATCTTAAGCAATACTACAGAGCAATAGTGTAAAAAACTGCAGGGTATTGGTACAGTGACAGTCAGGCAGATCAATGGAATAGGATTGAAGATTCAGAAATGAACCCACACACCTATGCCCACATGATCTTCGACAAAGGAGCTGAAAACATCCAGTGGAAAAAAAGATAGCTTTTTCAAGAAATGGTTCTGGTTCAACTGGAAGTCAGCATGCAGAAGAATTCGAATTGATCCATACTTGTCTCCTTGTATTAAGCTCAAATCCAGCTGGATCAAGGACCACCACATAAAGCCAGACACACTGAAACTAATAGAAAAGAAACTGGGGAAGACCCTTAAGGATATCAGTACAGGGGAATAGTTCCTGAACAGAACACCAATAGCTTATGCTCTAAGATCAAGAATTGACAAATGGCACCTCATAAAATTACCAAGTTTCTGTACAGCAAAGGACACCATCAAAAAGACAAATCGGCAACCAACAAATTGGGAAAAGGTCTTCACTAACCCTACACCTGACAGAGGGCTAATATCCAATATATACAACGAACTTAAGAAGTTAGACCCCAGGAAAATCAAATAACCCTATTAAAAAATGGGGTACAGACCTAAATAAAGAATTTTCACCTGAAGGACTTCAGATGGCTGCATATTAAAAAATGTTCAACATCATTATTCATTAGGGAAATTCAAATCAAAACAACACTGAGATTTCACCTCACACCAGTCAGAATGGCTAAGGTTAAAAATTCAGGAGACAGCAGGTGTTGGCAAGGATGTATAGAAAGAGGAACACTCCTCCACTGCTGGTGAGGTTGCAAGTTGGTACAACCACTCTGGAAATCAGTCTGGTGGTTCCTCAGAAAATTGGGCAGATCACTTCCAGAGGACCCTGCTATATAACTCCTGGGCATATACCCAGAGGATTCCCCAGCATGTAATAAGGATACATGCTCCACTATGTTCATAGCTGCCCTATTTATAATAGTCAGAGTTGCAAAGAACCCAGATGTTTCTCAACGGAAGAATGGATACAAAAAATGTGGTATATATACACAATGGAGTACTATTCATCCATTAGAAACAATGAATTCATGAAATTCTTAGAGAAATGGATGGAGCTGGAGAACATCATACTAAGTGAGGTAACCTAGTCTCAAAAGATCAATCATGGTATACACTCACTGATAAGCACATATTAGCCTACAAACTTGGAATACCCAAGACATAATCCACACATCACATGATGTCCAAGAAGAACGGAGGCGTGGCCCCTGATTCTGGAAAGGCTCAGTGCAGCAGTATAGGGAAATACCAGAACAGGGAAGTGGGAAGAGGTAGATGGGGGAACAGGGTGTGGCAGGAGTGTTTATGGGACTTTCGGGGGGTGGTGGGCCAGGAAAGGGGAAATCATTTGAAATGTAAATAAAAAATATATCGAATAGAAAAAAAAAAACAAAAAGGAGAAACTGTAATCATGATATATTTTATTAAAATTAATTTTCAATAAAAATTAAATACAACACTATTTTGAAGTGAAAAAGAAAAATCAGAATTCCAGTAAGACATGTAAACAACCAAACATATAAAAATAAAAACAAGGCTCATCGTTCTGAATTCATCACTTTGAGAGAGGCCCCACCAAAATTTGTGCATGCTATTTTGCAGATCTCATAGACTTACCAACATCAGGAGAGTTGAGGACATAAGATAGATTAAATGTTCAAAGAAAGTACTTCCCAATTCACCACTTAATTTTTAAATCTAGGCATGTTTGCAAAATTTTAAATAACTAATACCTAACAACATTGAAGCATTATAACAATATTCAAAATAGATCACCTAAGAAGACAGAAAAAAGTTTTATAACTCTGTAATACTGTGCATGCTGTAGCTCTGTATGTAAACACACGTCATGTTTCCACATATTGACAGTTCACACACCTGAATTTACTCTTCCACTAACATTGTTAATGCCACATTGGAATAACCTTTCCTGTATTGTAAGTATCAAAATGTCAAAACTCAGTTACCTGATACTCCTATCCATTGAGGTGTAAACTACAATTGCCTGTTGTGGTTTCCTCTGATGATAATCTGTATGTTAACTCTCAAGTGTGCTCATACCTTCCAATCCTTCATGGCAAGGCATAATATAATTTAATATTCCCTTAGGAATATTATTTTTATGCAACATCTATATAACAAAATAAATGTTCTTTTTTTTTCTGACACACCTCAACTCCCACACAATTTTAATCCACAATACTGTCAGCTCTTTGAAATATTAATGTTCACCCTGTAAGAAAACTGAGCTAAAGTGACAGGGCAGATTGAAGGCTCAAGGTGAGGTTCACTGCACTGCAGCCAACACTACACAGTACCGGGCAATGGAAGCCAGGTCCTGATCTCAGCTTTCTTACATGATTCTTTAAATATTTAAGATGTATAAGATAATGTTCTAATTGCAGCAAATGTGCAATGCTTAATGTGCACAAATCTTGTCTACTTAAGAATGAAACAAGTAGTCAAATTTGGAGCTGACCTTTTTTTGCTGCATTGCCTTGCTGTTCACTCCTAGGGTGGATGTGACAGGCATCTTTGGCTGCTTCTTCTCTGATCAGGACCTGCTGCACTGAGTTAACTAATCACAGTACCAACCCCCAGTCTGTGTTAGTGAGTCAGCACAGCCTTCCAATCACGCATGTGTGCATGGTTGCCAGGATGCAGTGATTCAAAATCTTTTCTAAAGCTAATGACAAAAGCAGGCGGCCATGAGCTGTAAGCTGTCCTGTTGCTTTTATGAAAGAGGATGGTCTTTATAAACCCTTGTATAAATTGGTCTGTAATAAGTTAGACGTGTTTTCTGGGCAATGGTGACTACACAATATTGATTTATATTCATCTTTATAGCTCTATATAAAGGAAAGAAAGAGTGCATAGGAAAAATATAATGCAAACTGTAAAATGTACAAGAGCATTAAATACTTGGAGTGCTATCAGGAGAAATCAATAAGGGATAAAAGATGATGCTGCCTTAACAACATTCTGCATTAATCATGATTTATTTTATTAGGTTTATTTTGAAAATTTCCTAAGAGTTCATGTAAATGAAACCATTAACCTGAACATAATATTTGCTGTTTTCTGAAAGCATTATTTTAATATTCAGTGATTAATTTTTTCCACGTGTTTTAAAAAATGTTGCTAGGGGATGCTTAAATATGTGTTTGTATGTTTTTAATCAGGGTCGTACTTGATAGAATTGTCTGCACTGGAATTACTTTCTAGAATGGGCTGGCATTGAACTCAAGGATTAAGCAGCTTCTGCCTCATAAGTTTCCAAGAATATGTCATTTGCCACATCTTTTAGCTAGATTTTATTATTTTTATTCATGTGCAAGCATTTTTCACTCTGTCTTCATTACTCAGTCTCTGTTGGTCTGTCTTCTCTCTCTGTCTCTCTTTCTCTGTCTCTCTGTCTCTTTCTGTCTCTCTCTGTCTCTCTGTTTCTCTGACTCAGTCTCTGTCTCTGTCTCTCTCTTTTTCTCTCTCTCTCTTTAAGTATGCATATGTGTAGCAGTAGGTATGTAGGTTCCAAAGGCCTTATATGTCTCCAGATTGTCAGTTCCATGAAGTGTTGAGATTTCTGACATGATTTTGGGAAATACTCTTTCAGTTCTTGCTTTTGGGAAATACTGTACTTGCTTTTACAAGCAGAAAAATCACTCATGAATTCTATGCGAATTTAAGCCTTGATGATTTGCATGCCTGATGAATATGAAAACGAAAGAACAAACAAAAGGTTAGAATGGCTCCTGATTTAAATGTTCATACATTCAATTATTTTCCAATGAATGTAAATATGATATTAATTTAGTAATATCATTTTCAGCAAGTCAATGTCTACATGGAAAAGGGAAATGAATGCAGAATTAGTACATGTATTTTAATTTTGACAATCTATAGAAAAATTTGCAAAAATGAAAAGGTAGCTTTATGTTCATGTGGGAATTGTTACAAGCTATCTCTATGTGGCTAAGCTTGTTTCAGTGTAGGACTGAGCAAATAAGTGTGGTAATATATCAATTCATGCCATGCAGAGAAAAGGAGATGACCACCCTTAAACAGGCTGTGCTATGGCATATCAGTCCCTCTGCAGCATCTGCCAGTGCTGGAGAAGTTTAATGCTTGCTTAAAATATACTACTTCCTTCTTGAATTTTAAAGGTAACCCTTCAGATATTGATTCCTACTAAGAAAATAGCCAGTAATGCTACAATGCTGTGGTGCTGTATTTGTCTAAATTTTCAGAGGATACCTGACGGCTAGTACTCAGTAATGGCTACTGATATTTTATTATTTTAAAGACAATGTTTGTTTCAATAGTTGTTTCTGGGCAGGAAGATCTCTGGACTTTGGGTAGTAGAGTTCTTGCCTTGGACACAGAAAATCAATTTGTTAGGGAAGAGGCCAGTCCTTAGAATCCTCAACCTGGTCCTTCCCAAAAGGACAAGTTCTTCTGCCTCAATTAAATTAAGTTAATACTACTCAAGGATGACAGCAACTTGCCCCTCAGGAGATTCTAGTTCAAATCAAGTTGAAAGAGAGCATAACCTTCTCAATATCTAAGAATAAGAACCTTCATGAAATGTGTGGAGTAATCTATAGAGTGATAGACTATGAATTAAACCATCCTGTCATAATCTGTGATTTGATTCTAATTCTAGAGTTGACAGTGATATCTTGGAAACTTATATAAAGTTCTGTGTACTGCTTACCATATCAGTTTAATGAACAGGACTTACATAGGCCAAATTCAAAGGCTATTTAACAAGGGCATTTAGAAAGGTTGAAGTCATGTGTAATTAATAGATCTGAATATCAAACCAAAGGACACAAGGTACGAAATCTGGAAATGTAAAGAAATGTGTACTTACTGTTTTGTCATTTTTCTTGACAGAAGTAAAATTTGTATAAGCTCAATTTTCCCAAAATTCCTCTTTTCCATAATGTAGAATTCTAGTTTGTAAGTGGTCATCATTTTATTAATGTACCATTAGCTATTTATTGTCTCCTTTATTGATGTCCCCTCCCCCTCCTCTTCCTCCCTCCTCTTCCTTCTTCTCCTCTATTTAATTTCTTCTTCTGTTCATACCCTTTTTATTTTTGGAAATTTTGAGAAAGCATTTCATTCTATAGCCTAGGCTGTCCTAGGCTATATGAAGTAAATTAGTATTACTTGATTGCTTTTTATTTCATTTTTAAATGTGCAGTTGGCATTGATCATTAACATATTTTACTGTTAAAATTTTAATAAAAAATGTCCAGTTATGTTAACACATTTCTTTATATCTAACATCTCAGAGGAGTAGGCAGAGAGTCTACATTGAATTAATTACAGCCAGGATAACATTTTGGTATCCTTTATTTAGAAAAACAGAAATGTATTAAAAAAATAAAATTGAAGTAGCAAAAGTTTACTTGTAATCTTTCAGTGTCTCAGTGGCAAGCAAGGGGTTGCTGAAGTAGCAGATGATATCTTCAACCACAGAGAGGAAGCAGAGAGAGGTATATGAAACATCATGAGATTATTGAAAGATAGACATCTATCCCTAGGATATCTTTTGTCCAGCAGTGCTGCATATCCTAATCTTCTCCAAACAGCCAAAACTAGGAGTTAAGGATTTGAAAATTGGAGACTCATTAGTGGAATGATTCAACCGCTGGGTATTGCACAATGTCTCTCAAGTCTCACAACCATATCAATATAAAAATGTATATTGTGTAATTTTAAAACCCCATTATCTTTCATAGACTTGTTTAAAAGTCCAAATATTTTGAGACTCAAGTCACTATTTTAAATGTAACCCCTGTAAAATCAAAAGCAAGTCATATGTTTTCAGAATAAAATGGCACAGAACATGTATTATTACTACCATTCCTCTGAAATCGACACAGGTTGTCCAGAGAAATGATTAGGATGACCTCCAGTTTCATATTTTTCTGCCTCTATATCTTGCCATTTTCTGTATATGTGCAGCTGGGCTTCTAGGCTAAGGAGCTTCCAACTCATGGCTGCTGCTAATTTTGCTGGTCATCCTATGACACTTGCATCACCCAACATGTGAGGTACTTTGCAGTAACTGGGCTACACCTTCACCAGTACTTTCTTCTGGCATGTCTTCAGGAGATTTATCCATGCCACATAATGACAATCCTCAGCTGTTGTCCATGATATACCAATTCCTTCATAACCAGTGCCACTTGAGTGAATATAGTGTTTTCAGTAGGTAACAGCCTTATGAACTCATTATTTTTGGAACACAGTTTCTGCATACTGACTATGAGGCTTCATTTCCCAAAGACTTCACCTCTATGATGCTGGTCTCTTCATCACAACTGATTGATAGTTTAGACCAAGATGGCCAGCATCTATTACAAAGCAAAACAAGGGTTTCTTTCAGTTTACTGGCTCTGGTATTTAAATTTCTGTATTTAGATTTCCTTCATTATATTTAGGAAACAAGTTTTACCTCTAGAGGAAAGGAAATTCTGGAAGATGCTAAGAGGCTGAATGAAAAATATAATGTTCTCATCTTGTCCTCTGATTTTATATTTAGTGTTATGAAAATGAAATAAGGACAGAAAGAGAGAGAGAGAGAGAGAGAGAGAGAGAGAGAGAGAGAGAGAGAGAGAGAGAGAGAGAGAGAGAGAGAGATTAAACAGGATAAAACTGAAGAATCAAGACATTTTGACTATATTTTCTGCTAGGAAAATAGAAGAAATAGAGCAGCTGAGAAGACATTACCCACAATGAATCCAAAAGAAAGCACTGGGGATGTATAATTCGGGTTATCATTTTACTCATCGCGGTTCTCATTTGCCCGACTCCTACAAAGCAGCAGACTCCTCAGAGGAAGCAAGGGTTATTAACACAGACTTTGACAAACACACACTAATGATAAAAACTCTCAAGGGGCGAAAGAAAACAAGGATATTTCCTAGAATGTAAGCTGTATTGTTTCAAACTGATAGTGAGTGTAGGATTCTGTCTAAGCTCTATCCCACAATTACCTGGCAGCAGCCACGTATACCACTCCCCACATTTACCTGGCAATAGTCAGGTAGGCCTAATCTACAATAAAAGAGGGTGTTCTGCCTCTCTTCTCTCTCTTATCTCACTTATTTCTCTCATTATTAGCTTCTCTCTTGTCTTTCTTGGGCTCTCCTCCCATCCCTGCTCTCTTCATGTGGTCATGGTTGGCCTCTGCTCCTCTACTCTCTCTCTCTCTCTCTCTCTCTCTCTCTCTCTCTCTCTCTCTCTCTCTCTCTGTCTGTCTTTCTCTGTCTCTACTAATCATCTTCACTCCCATCACATACCCTGAATAAATTATATTCTATAATATGGCAGTGTGTGTCTGGTCACTCAGGAATAAGGAATGCCTCATCATGGGTCCAGTGAAGCACTCCCATTCCCCACACCACCTCAAACATGTTCTCTAACCTCTTTCTCTTTTCTATGATCACAACATTGGTGCCAAAACTTACTCAGTCTGTGCTCTTGATGCAGAGAAGTACTAGTTGATGGTCTTCGAAGATACGATCAACATTCCAATTAAGGCACATGATGTTACCGTTGGACCTTTCTAGCTTGACTTGTCTGCAATAGCAGTGAAAAATATCAAAAGTGTGAGCCCCAAATGCAATGTAGGGAGAGGCATCCCTCTCTTTCATCATCAACTAAAGATACACCGAAGATCTAATATTCCCAGCATTTCTGTCAAAGTTGAAGTGAAAGTCAAATAAAGAAAAAGCCATCTACAAATTTGAGGGTAAATATTGACTTTGATTCATTTTAAGTAAACCTGGAGTATGTACTGAAAGAAATTATATTAATAAAATTTCAGGCTCCAATTTATTATCCTTTTCAACAATATTTTATTTCCCTCAACCCTGCCTCAATCATGTTTCTCAACACTCTCTTTACAAGAACCTGACTTGTATATAGAGCACAATAATATTGTCCATGAATGAAACCTGTATACCTCATAAATTTGATGTTACAGGAATTCTTGCCAACTGAATCCAAGAACACATCAAAACGATCATCCACCATGATCAAGTAAGCTTTATCCCGGGAATGCAGGGTTGGTTCAATATACAGAAATCCATCAATGCAATCCACTACATAAACAAACTCAAAGAAAAAAAACACATGGTCATGTCATTGGATGCTGAAAAAGCATTTGACAAAATTCAGCATCCTTTCATGCTTAAAGTCTTGGAGAGAACAGGAATTCGAGGCCTATACCTAAACATAATAAAAGCAATATACAGCAAACAGGTAGCCAGCATCAAACTAAATGGAGAGAAACTTAAAGCAATCCCACTGAAATCAGGGACCAGATAAGGCTGCCCCCTTTCTCCTTATCTTTTCAATATTGTACTTGAGGTACTAGCTCGGGAAATTCGACAACATTAGGAGGTCAAAGGGACACAAATCGGAAAGGAAGAAGTCAAACTATCATTATTTGCAGACGACATGATAGTCTACCTAAGTGACCCAAAAAACTCCACTAGAGAACTCCTACAGCTGATAAACAACTTCAGCAAAGTGGCAGGTTATAAAATCAACTCAAGCAAATCAGTGGCCTTCCTATACTCAAATGATAAGCAGGCTGAGAAAGAAATTAGGGAAATGACCCCCTTCACAATAGCCACAAACAGTATAAAGTATCTTGGGGTGACTCATACCATACATGTGAAAGATCTGTATGACAAGAACTTCAAGACTCTGAAGAAGGAAATGGAAGAAGACCTCAAAAAATGGGAAAACCTCCCATGCTCATGGATCGGTAGAATCAATATAGTTATAATGGCCATTTTGCCAAAAGCACTATACAGATTCAATGCAATACCCATCAAAATCCCAACTCAATTCTTCACAGAGTTAGAAAGAGCAATTATCAAATTCATCTGGAACAACAAAAAACCCAGGATAGCTAAAACTATTCTCAGCAACAAAAGAAAGTCTGGGAGAATTAGTATCTCTGACCTCAAGCAATACTACAGAGCAATAGTGTTAAAAACTGCATGGTATTGGTACAGTGACAGGCAGGAGGATCAATGGAACAGGATTGAAGATCCAGAAATGAACCCACACACCTATGGCCACTTGATCCTCGACAAAGAGGCTGAAAACATCCAATGGAAAAAAGATAGCCTTTTCAACAAATGGTGCTGGCTCAACTGGAGGTCAGCATGCAGAAGAATGCGAATTGATCCATCCTTGTTTCCTTGTACTAAGCTCAAATCCAAATGGATCAAAGACCTCCACATAAAGCCAGACACTCTGAAGCTAATAGAAAAGCAACTGGAGAAGACCCTTGAGGACATCGGTACAGGGAGAAAGTTTATGAACAGAACACCAATAGCATATGCTCTAAGATCAAGAATTGACAAATGGGACCTCATAAAATTACAAAGTTTCTGTAAGGCAGAGGACACCATCAAGAAGACAAATCGGCAACCAACAAATTGGGAAAAGATCTTCACCAATCCTACATCAGATAGAGGTCTAATATACAATATATATATATATAAAGAACTCAAGAAGTTAGACTCCGGAAAACCAAACAACCCTATTAAAAAATGGGGTACAGAGTTAAACAAAGAATTCTCACCTGAAGAACTTTGGATGGCGGAGAAGCATCTTAAAAAATGCTCAACTTCATTAGTCATTAGGGAAATGCAAATCAAAACAACCCTCAGATTTCACCTTATACCAGTCAGAATGGCTAAGATTAAAAATTCAGGAGACAGCAGGTGTTGGAGAGGGTGTGGAGAAAGAGGAATACTCTTCCACTGCTGGTGGGGTCGCAAATTGGTACAACCACTCTGGAAATCAGTCTGGCGGTTCCTCCGAAAACTGGGCACCTCACTTCCAGAAGATCCTGCTATACCACTCCTGGGCATATAACCAGAGGATTCCCCTCCATGTAATAAGGATACATGCTCTACTATGTTCATAGCAGCCCTATTTATAATTGACAGATGCTGGAAAGAACCCAGGTATCCCTCAACAGAAGAGTGGATGCAAAAAAATGTGGTATATCTACACAATGGAGTACTATTCAGCCATTAGAAACAATGAATTCATGAAATTCTTAGGCAAATGGATGGAGCTAGAGAACATCATACTAAGTGAGGTAACCCAGACTCAAAAGGTGAATCATGGTATGTACTCACTAATAAGTGCATATTAACCTAGAAAACTGGAATACCCAAAACATAACCCACACATCAAATGAGGTACAAGAAGAAAGGAGGAGTGGCCCCTTGTTCTGGAAAGACTCAGTGAGGCAGTATTTGGCAAAACCAGAACGGGGAAGTGGGAAGGGGTGGGTGGGAGGACAGGGGAAGAGAAAGAGGCTTATGGGACTTTTGGGGAGTAGGGGGCTAGAAAAGGGGAAATCGTTTGAAATGTAAATAAAAATTATATCGAATAAAAAATATAATAACCAGAAGCTTGAAATAAACCAGATGTCCTTCAACAGAGGAATGAATACAGAAAATGTCATTCATATATATATATATATATATATATATATATATATATATATATATATATATACACACACACACACAGTGGAATAATATTCAGCCATTTAAACCAATGAATTAATGAAATTCTTAGGCAAATTGATAGAACTAGAAAATATCATCCTGAGTGAGGTATCCCAATCACAAAAGAACACACAGGTTGTGAACTCATTGATAAGTGGATATAAGCCCAGAATCTTGGAATACCCAAGACACATTTCACATGTCAAATAAAGTCCAAGAAGGAGGAAGAACAAAGTATGGATCCTTGGGTCCTTTGTAGAAAGTGGTCAATACCCACAGAAAGAGATACAGAAACAAAGGGTTGAGCAGAGTATGAGGGAAAGACCATCCAGAGAAGACACCACCCAGGGATCCATGCTGCATTCAATTCCAAAACACAGACACTATTGTGGTTGCCCACAAGTGCTGGCTGACTGGAGCTGGATATAGCTATCACCTGGGAGGCTCTCCTAGTGCATGGCAAATACAGAGGGAACACTCTTAGCCAGCCACTGAACTGAGCACAGGGCCCCCAATGAGAGTGCTAGAGAAAGGGCCCAAAGAGCTGAAGGGCTTTGTAGTGGCACAGGAGGAACAACAATTTGAGTCACCCAGTACTTCCAGAGCTCCCAGAGAAAAAAATCCACCAAAGAGTTCACATGGTGTTATCCATGGCTCCAGACACATAGACAGCAGAGGATGGTCTTGTTAGTCACCAATGGGAGGAGAGACCCTTAGTCCTGGAAAGACTTGATGCCATAGTATAGAGGAATACCAGGAGGGGGAAACATGGGAGGGGTGATTGGGGAAGGGGCCATGGCTTATGGGGTTCTTTTGGGGGACAGAGGAACCAGGAAAAGCGACAACATTTGAAATGTACATAAATATCTAATAATAAAAAGGGATTTTTTTGAAAAATACAATTATATTGGTTGTTATTGTGTATTAGTGTTTGAATATATGCCTATGGAGCACATGTCATGAAAGTCTGAAGAGTCCAAGATAGTGAGTGCCTCAGCTCCCCTGTGACTGGCACCCAGATCATGGTAATATTGCATAATATAAGGGATATTAATTGAACCCTGTTTTTTTCTGGAAAAATAGTTAGTACTTTTAATGGTTAACAAATCCCCTAGGGAAAGAGAGGTCTTATTGACAGTAGAAGATATCAATATTAAATCTTGGCCACCTTAAAATGTAATATAAACATTTTGAAAGTGGCTATCACCTTCAAAGGAGATTGAAGAGTAAACATTTGGGTCCAGAATTTGAGGATTGACTCTAAGAGTCTAGAGATATACACTATTTCTACTTATATAAGAGAAAATACTTTATTCATTAGATGACAATAGTTTATATAACTATGCACTACAATCTTTGGCTCTAGAAAAAAATTACAAAAAGCAAAAGAATGAAATACTATTGTGACCAAAATGTTATATTCAATTACAGAACAAATTTTTGCACAATTATTGTCACCCCATCTTATGAGGACTGGAACATTGTTCTATTCCCTGGCTCCAGAATTACCTTGCTCTTAAGAAATGCTACAGATCTCAGAATACATCCCCAACTGTATCAGATATTCCAGCGTAAGTGAATTTCTGAGGAATTTGACATTTAATTCTGGTACTACAATGTTGGAAATCAGAGGAAAAAAAGCATCAGTTTAGAGAAAACTCAATTTTGATGGTAGAATTCATGAAAAATGTTAGGGCTGTTTACTGATAAGGGGAGTTATGTTTAAAAAGGAAAGGCATTTTTGTCAAAAATAAACTTGTAAGAGCAATTCTCAAATTCATCTGGAAAGAAAAAAATTAGAAAAGTAAAAACAATACTTAAAAATAAAAGAAAGAGTGGAGGAAACATCATCCTTGATTTCAAACTTTCTACAGAATAATAAATGACAAAAACTGTGTGGTATTGGTACAGAGAGACAGCTTGACCAAGGGAACACAATTGAAGACCCATGAATAAATCTAGACATATGGACACTTGAGCTTTGACAAACATGTGAAACACATAAAATGGAAATAAGAAAGCATCTTCAATAAATGTTGCAGGTATAACTGGCTGTCTTTATGTAGAAAAAATTTAGTGAGCCTGTATTTTTCACCTTGCATAAAGCTCAAGTCCAAGTAGCTCAAGAATCTCAACATAAAAGCAGATACACTGAATCTAATGGAGGAGAAATTTGGAAACAAATTTGAACTCATTGGCACATGGGAAATTTCCTAAACAGAAATCCAATAGCTCATGCTCTAAGATCAAGAAATGATAAATGGTACCCCATGAAACTGGAAAGCTTCTGTAAGACAAAGGACATAGTCAATAACACAAATACACAACCTTGAGATTTGGAAAAATGTCTTCACTAAACTCATGTCTGATAGAGGACTAATATCCAAAATATACAAAAAACTCAAGAAGCTAATCACCACAAAACCAAACAACCCATTCCAAAAAATACGGTATAGAACTAAACTGAGAATTTAAAACAGAGGAAACTTCAAGGGTGAGAGGCACCTAAAGAGATGTTCAGAGTCCTTAGTGATCAGAGAAATGCAAATCAAAACGACTCTGAAATTCCACCTTACATCAATCAGAATGGCTAAGATCAGAATCTCAAGTGGTAATTCATGTTGGCAAGGATATAGAGAAAGAGGAACACTCCTCCATTGCTGGTGTGATTGCAAGATAGTAAAATCATTCTGGAAATTAATCTAAACGTTCCTCAGTAAATTGGAAATGCATCTACCTGAAGACCCAGCAATACCACTAGAAATATACTCAAAGGATATCACACCATGCAACAAGGGTACGTGTTCTCTATGTTCATAGCAGTTTTGTTTACTATAGTCAAGAGCTGGGAATAACCCAGATGTCCCACATAGCAGAATGGATACAGAGAATGTGGTTTATTTGCACAATGGAATACTAATGAGTTATTAAGAATGAGGACATTCTGAGTTTTGTAGGCAAATGGATGGAACTAGAGAATATGATCCTGAGTGAGGTAACTCAGACTCAAAATGACATGCATGGTATATACTCACTAATAAATGAATTTTAGCCCAAAAGTATGGAATCACCAAGATACGGTCCACAGAACTCAAAAAGTTCATCAAGCTGAAAGGCCCAAGTGAGCATGCCTCAGTCCCACTTGAGAGGGAGAAGAAAGCAATCATAAGTGGGGAAGGAGGGAGGGGGATAACATGAAACTAATCTGATATTGGGTGAGGGATGTCCCAGCAGAAAGAATGGAAAGAGGCAACATAAGGAAGTATGAGGTTGTGAGGACCCCACCCCCATAATGTATCAGAGACTTGGGGGGTTGAGGGACTCTCAGGACTCAAAGGTAGGAACCATTGATGAAATGCCTGATAGTAGGGAGAGGGAACTTATACTGACCACCTGCAGCAGCAATTCATGGAGTGTGTTGCCATCCCACATTCAAAAATTTGACTCATTATAGTTACTGTCTACAGGAAAGGCAGGGATGAAAATGGAGAACAGCCTGAGGAAAAGAAGGTCCAGCAGCAGCAAATTGGGATCCAGTTCAATGGGAAGTCCCAAGACCTGACACTATTACATAGTCTAAGTAGTGCTTACAAAAAGACCTGTCATGATTCCCCTCAGAAAGGCCCAATGAGCAGATGAAAATCACTGATGGTTTCTTTGCCCATCCTACATGAGAGGTTTTGGTTCTTGCCTTAGTGTAACTTTTCTTGATGAAGTTGGATGTTCTGCTGACACATCCTTGGTAAACCAGCTCTTTTCTTTTAAGGGAATGGGAGGAAGACTTGATCTATCTGGATGACCGGAAATATATTGGGAAAACCTGCATGCAGTGGGTGGAGGGAAATGAGATGTATTGAATGAGATAATAAGAAAAAGAATAATGATAGAAAATCATAAATATGAGACAATAGAAATTGAATACAATTATTACTGAAGAACAAGAATGTAAAATTTTGGCTCAAGGCCACAACTTATGTAAATATATAAAAGGGAAAAGTCTCATTAGAAAGATAATTATGTTAATTCTAGGAAATACTTGTCTTATCTCTTATTGGTAAAAAGCTATAAAGCAATGTTCAACATCAACAAACAAGGTAAACAGACATCTTTATGCGGTGGGATACAGTGTTGTGCTCAAGTTGCAGGGAGCCCAATAGACCATATTAGAGCCAATTCAGATGTAAAAACATAAGTGTATTTGCAATGATGGTGCACGCCTTTAATCCCATCACTTGGGAGGCAGAGGCAGGCAGATTTCTGAGGTCAAGGCCAGCCTGGTCTACAGAGTGAGTTCCAGAACAGCCAGGGTTATACAGAGAAACCCTGTCTCGAAAACAAACAAACAAACAAACAAACAAACAAAACAAAACAAAACAAATAAAAGTGTATTTGGTATGAGCTCTAGATCAGGGGTTTCAGTGTTTTTATTGGTGTTACAGAAAACTTGAGAATCAGTGAGCAAGTTAATATTTTAAAAACTGCATTTCTTACTAGAGTTTATTTTATTCCCATATATCACACAAAATGGGATTTCTTGAAAAAAAACTGGATTGGTTGGGCTTTACAATAGGTTTACAATTTTGATAAACAACCATTCTAAGAGGAGTGGTTGGTTTAAGGAGGAAAAGTTTTGCCTTATATGAATAAGAAATCGAAGGTGGGACGGGCCTGTCTTCTTGCTGACTTTTGAGCAGTACCTGCATTGAGACACTAAAAGGATCCACCTGCTGACACAACCGCTTCTGATCATTTAGAACTACCCCTAATCCCTGCCCCACCTATGTACAGAATTAATTGCTAAGCCCTGATGAAAAATAGCACATTTCCTGCATCAATCCATCAGTGCTAATGCCCGTAACTGAAAGAGGTATCTGCAATTACTGTTGCCAGAAGTACTTCCCCCTTCCTTTCCTGGCCGAGGAAAGTCAATGTGGCAACTCTCCCAGTGATATTTTAAAGAGCAACCAGTTTTAACACTTTGACTAATAAAGCACTCTGTTATATGAATTGTAGTGTAACGGATTGAAAAGTATGTAGAAGAAAATCACCTTTACAAAATGAAGTGTAAATATATATAAATAAATCAATTTCTCTTTGAAATTTTCATGTTTTGTGTGCTCATGGCAAATATTTCTCTCCATCCATTTATGTCAGTTATCCTCCCAAGATTCTCATTAATCTTTAACTATTGTGTTAAGTTGTGTAAAATGCGATGTGTCATTATTATTCTTATATCTGTGTAGGAGAATATACCTTAGAGGGCTGTTTGGTTTGGTGTGTCCCACAACTACTCTGCTGGTCAGGAAGGCAGTATGAGGGAGTTTGCCTCTGCTTACCCCATGCTGAGAGGGTGTCAGGCTATACAAAGCCAAGGGACCCTGCTCCCAATTGGGAGGGGGCAGTCTAATGTCCCAAGGAATGTGTGATCTGGCCCAGTTTCCCCTAGGCCTGCAGGGAGGCCAGGCGATGTGGTTGTCAGACTCGTGGGCACCCAGGTACCTCTGGGAGCCGTAGAAGAGTTGAGAACTGAGTGGTTCAGAGTATTCTTGAACCTTCATCACATAAGCTAACATACACAGTTGAAGGGGCTAGATACAGAGAACCATATCTGGGCAATCTGAGGAGTAAAAGACCTTGGATCATCTTGTCATAAATCACATATTGCCATCTGAATTGCTCATTCATAGCTAAGCAAAATTTGTAGAAGACATTGTAGAATGATAGTAAAGCCAGTGGTGCTGGGAGGAATTCCAGCAAGGCAAACAATAGCTTCCAGTCATAATAGAGATAATGTACATCTGTTCTTCTACAAAGAATGGCACATACACAGTGTCAGTGCAAGACAAAGTTATTTAGAGTCTATGTATTGAGAGCAGGAATAATATATGATCTCGCACCTCTCCCCAGGAAGGTATCACCATCTGTCAAATTCTCCAAATGGAAAAACTAGTTTACCCCAGCAGTACCTTACTGGGTACAGAATCCACATCAAGATGCAGAATCCTCATTCCATGCAGTAGACAGAAATTACATGTGAATCAAGAATAATTTTGAATTATTATTTTGACTCATAATGTACTGAATTTTTAACTATACTGGTGATTTTTTCATTCACTATGACTTTGAATTTTGTATTTTAATTTGTCTTTATGTGTGGGCATATGTCTATCTGTATGTATGTGCTTCTTTCTGATTGATTTATTGTTTGTTTCATCTTATTTGGGCAATTTTTTTATTCGCTGTATTTTTGGAAAGAGGGAGAGACAGACAGACAGAGAGACAGAGAGACACAGAGAGACCAGAGAGAGAGAGAGAGACAGACACACACACACACACACACACACACAGAGAGAGAGAGAGAGAGAGAGAGAGAGAGAGAGAGAGAGAGAGAGAGAGAGAGAGAGAGAGAGAGAAAGAATATAAAGATAAAGGTGGTTATAGAGGTGCCATGAATCAGGTATAAGAAAATGGAGTGGAACACAAAACATATTGTCTGAAAAATTCTATTTTCAATTAAAAACACACATAGATACCATGTTCATTCATCTTAACACATAAAAATAAAATTAATCTACTTCTTGGAGGATGTACCTTTATTGGTGAGAGGAGAACATTTGGAAGTCGATACTCGACTTTTGCCATGATGCTTTCCTGTGTGAAACTTTGGTTATTTGGTTTGATTGTAGTTCACTTCACCTTCTCTACTGCTCACTGGTGCCTCAAATTTATTTTTCATTGAAACACTAAGATTTCATCTGTGGTTTCATCTCAGAAAGTTTTACACACTAGGCATGTATTTTACTTTGATCTACAACTGTATTTAACAATGGTTCTCAAAATACTAATACTCATCTGATTTCATTTGTATTGTCCTTTTCTGTAGGCCTGTAATACGAAGTACTTGCAACAGCTTTTGCCTAAGGAATGTATCAGATAAATACTATTTTGTTCTTTGTAAAACTCTTCCCTTGTTTACAATCAGTTGTTTTGGTGCTTTGTGATGCAGAGTCTAAAACTGCACCATATGATTCATTATGACTATTGTAAACCAAAGTGGCCTCACACAATAGTTACTGAAATTTTATCTTCCCCAAGGTGGGATTACAATATAAGATTTAATATGGTAACTTCCATGTACTTTTTCTTGCTTGCAAAATTAATGATTAAAAATAAATGAAATATTGAAATTCACAAGTAAATGAACTGAACTTAGAACCATCATACTGAATGATGAAACCTTCATCCCAGAAGATAAATATTATATGTATTTGCTTATATGTGAACAATAGCTATTAAGTTAGTGATAAATAATCTGTAAAACAGTAATCTGTAAAATCAGATTGAGATTAAACTAAAGCACTTGGAGTGACAGATCTTTTTTGGAAAAGGAACTAAAATAATTTGATAGGAATGGGCCAAAAGGGGATTGGAAAGGGAATAACCAGGAGTAAAGTGGAGATGTAAGTAGAGGAGGGTACAAGGGTTAGACAGATAAAATTAAGGTTCCTTTGAGGATTAGTATGGAAACAAACAATAGATCCTTCATGAATATATGCATATATGAAAGCAAACTAAATGGAATGCCACATAATATGAAAGACAGAGATAAAACTGGACCTCTCTGTTATCAAATGACCTTTCCAGTGAGAAGATTGGGTTACACTATCAAACTGATGGAACAATGAGATGTTGAGCTCTTACCTACTTAGAGCTCACACCTCACCCTCTATTCTACTCTCTTTGGTTCAAGAATGTAGTCTATATGCTACTGAAATAGAAATATAGACAATAAGCAAGCCACAAATCCTTTGATCTACAATAGTGTCCTGCCTGAACGACATGCTATGGCAATGGTGAAATAAAGCATTTGGGAGTAACCTACTAATACCTATTTGGACTTCAGACCTTCTTCATGAGTTGGGAACATGTACAGAGAGCTACATTGTGACACTCTGTACAGAGAGTGAGTGTTCTTGGAACACTTATCCCTAAGCTTATTGATTCCATCAAATCCATACATTCAGTGATAAGGTAACCATTAAAAAGAGGAAACAAAACAAGGAAAAAATGGAAAACACTAAGACAACAAGACTTTCTTAAACAATATAATCTGAGCTCATATGAACTCTCAGAGTTTCTGCCCTTTGTCCTCTACATATATATTATGGCTTCTATTATAGAACTAATATAGAATTCCTGCATATGTTAATGTGTCATTTGTTCTTGTGCTTTTTTTCTTGGACTCTTTTACTTCTGCTTGTACATTTTGTCCATTTCCATTGTTTTATCATTTGTTTTATGTTAGTACAATTTCTCAATTTAATTTAATTTAATTTTTAACCCTTTAGAAAAAAGTTTTGAAATTCATGTGGTCAACGTCTGGGACTAGTAGAGAAAGATTTACTGTAATCAGTTTATATTATGGTGGAAAAATCAATTTTTAATAAAAATCACTAACATTAAGTACATTTCCCCTAAATACATTTAATACTTGTATTTTTGTTTCCACTATGAATGAAAATGTGTGGAGATTTTTTTCCATTATTGTAATGCTAAAATATGGTCCTACAAGTCAGACAGAATTCAAGTATTCACCAGTTTAGGCTACATTTAGCTAAGATTAAAAACTCAGGACGCAGCAAGTGTTGGCGAGGATTTGGAGAAAGGGAACACTCCTCCACTGCTGGTGGGAATGCAAGTTGGTACAACCACTCTGGAAATCAGTCTGGCCATTCCTCAGAAAACTGGGCATGACATTTCCAGGGGACCCTGCTATATGACTCCTGGGCATATACCCAGAGGATTCCCCGGCATGCAATAAGGACACATGCTCTACTATGTTAATAGCAGCCTTATTTGTGATATCCAGAAGCTGGATAGTATCCAGATGTTTCACAATCGAGGAATGAATACAGAAAATGTGGTATATTTTCATAATGGAATACTAATCAGCAATTAAAAACAGTGACTTCATGAAATTCTTAGGCAAATGGTTGGATCTGGAAAATATCATCCTAAGTAAGTTAACCCAATCACAAAAGAACACACATGAAATGCAGTCACTGATATGTGGATATTAACCCAGAAGCTCTGAATACAAAAGATACAATTCACATATCAAATGATTCCCAAGAAGAAAGAAGGCAAGGTCTCTGGTCCTGGAAAGCCTTGATGCAGCATTGTAGGGGAGTGCCAGGACAGAGAAGTAGGAGGGGGTTGATTGGAGAACAAGCAGAGGGAAGAGGGCTTATGGGACTTATAGGTAGGCGGAGACCAGGAAAGGAAAAATCATTTGGAATGTAGACAAAGAATATAGAAACTAATATTAATAAAAAAGACGCATTAAAAAAATTTAGGTTTAAAATGCTCCTCAAGATGTCCCCACACTGTGAGCCCTAGTCCACAGTATTCGAGATCACAGACTTCATCACAGCCTTTGACTGTGAAAGGTTTATTTCAAAAGGCTAAGAAGTCTGGAATCACTAGAAAGTGATTGGACACTCTCTGGGCAGTGTCACAGAGCTGATCCTGTGTCAGAGATTTTTACCCAAATACTTCTGGAAGAGAGTGTGTCTCCCAGGAGTGCAGACAAGTGTGTGAACACAGGAAAGACCACCACTTCTGATTAGAGAGACCGGGCCAGAGCTCTTATGTTACAGCAACCAAGGAGCAACCTGGGACAGGATCTTTGTGGTTTCCATTTGTGCTCAGAGCTTATCTTGTGACACAGTGCTCCATACACAAATGCTGCTGGGAGAGAGTTGATCTCCCAGGAGTGCTGACACAGAGCCTTACAGGAGGAACAAGCCACTGTCAGAGATAGCAAATCCAGCTATCACCACAGAAAACCAGATGGAGAGAGGCAGGTGCAAGAACATAAGCAACAGAAAACAAGGCTACTTTGCATCTTAAGAGTCCAGTTCTCCCACCACAGCAAGCTGTGGATACCTCAAACACACCTGACAATTAAGGATTTGATTTTAAAAACAAAAACAAAAAAAACATGTCTTGATGTTGATGAAGGGCTTTAAGAAGTTCATCAATAACTTCTTTAAAGAAACACAGGAGCACACATGTAAACAGGTTGTAAAAAGACCTTTAAGAGTGAACGCAATCTTCCAGAAAGAATTACAGGAAAACACAATCAAACAGATGACAGAATTGCACAACACCATGCAGGACACAATGAGAAGAACAAACCTAAAGATTTTGGGTATAGAAGAGAGCAAACCCTATAGTACTCCAAATAGATTGGACCAGGAAAGAATTTCCTTCCATCACATAACAGTCCACACATAAAATGCAGAAATCCAAGAAAGGATATTTAAGCAGTAAGGGAAAAAACTCAAGTGACGTAAACGCAGACCTATCAGAATTGTACCTGATTTTATCCAGAGACTATGAAATCTAGAAGATCCCTGGCAGATGTTATACAGACTCTAAGACAGCACAATGTTAGCCGAGACTAATATTCCCAGCAAAACTCTCAATTACCATAGATGGAAAATTCAAGATATTCTATCAGAGAACCAAATTTGCACAACATCTTCCCATAAGTCCAGTCCTACAAAGAATAATAGGTGGAAAACACCAACACATGGAGGGAAACTATACCCTAGAAAAAAGCAAGAAATTAAACTTCTTTCAACAAACCCAAAAGAAGATAGCTAAACAAATATAAAAACCTCATCTAAAATTACAGGAAGCAACAATACCCCTTCCTTAATATGTTTTAAAATCAATGGACTGAATTCTTTAATAAAAAGACATAGACTAACAGATTGGATAAATGAAAAGAACCCAGATTTTTGCTGCATATAGGAAACACACCTCAATATCAAAGACAGAAACTAAGTCAGAGTAATGGGCTGGAAAACAATTTTGCAAGGAAATGGTCCCAAGGAACAGACTGAAGTAGCCATTCTAATATCAAATAAAAGCAACTTCCAACCAAAAGTTATCAATAAGGATAAAGAAGGACACATCACACTCATCAAAGGAAAACTCTACCAAGAAATACTCTTGATTCTGAACATCCATGCTCCAAATGCGAGGGCACCCACATTCATAAAAGAAGCTTTACTAAAGCTCAAAAGCACACATTGCATCTCACACAATAATATTGGTACACTTCAAAACCCCACTCTCATCAATGGACTGATCATATAAACAAAGAGACACATTGAAACTAACAGAAATTATGGACCAAATGGATTTAACAACTATCTATAGAACATTTTATCCTTAAACAAAAGAGTATATCTTTTTCAATGCATCTTATGGGGCATTATCCAAAACTGATTATATCATAAAATCGGTTACCAAACTAGGCTCAACAGATGCAAGAACACTGAAATAATCCCATCATATCCTATCATACCACCTCGGACTAAGCCTGGTCTTCAATAGCAACAAAAGCATTAGAAAGCCCATTTATACATGAAAACTGAACAATTCCCTATTCAATGATAACATTGGCAAGAAAGCATAAATAAATTAAAGAGTTTTTAGAATTTAATGAAAATGAAGGCAAAACATACACAAATTTATGGGACACAATGAAACCAGTGCTAAGAGGAAAACTCATAGCTTTAAATGTCTCATAAAAGAAAATGGAGAGCTTACATTAACAACTTGACAGGACACCTGAAAGATGTAGAACAAAATGAAGCAAATGCACCACAGAGCAGTAGATGGCAGGAAATAATAAAACTCAGGGCTGAAATCAACCAAATCGAAAATAAAAGAGCTATATAAAACATCAAAAAATTAAAAGCTGGTTCTTTGAGAAATTCAGCAAGATAGATAAACCCATATACAGACTAACAAGAAGTCACAGAGACCTTAGTCAAATTAACAATATCAGAAAAGGGAGATATAACATCAGAAACTGAAGAAATTAAAAAAAAAATCAATCCTACCTCAACACTGGAAAATCTGGATGAAATGGACAATTTTTTAGACAGATACTAAATACGAAGTTAAATCAGGATTAGATAAATCATCTAAATAGTCCAAAAACCTTTAAAGAAACAGAAGCAATCATTAAATGTCTCCTAACCAAAAAAAAGTACAGGACTAGATGGTTTTAGTGCACAATTCTATCAGACCTTCAAAGAAGATCTAATACCAATATTCTTCAAACAGTCCACAAAATAGAAACACAAGGAACACTACCCATTTCTTTCTATGTAGCCATAGTTACAGTCTGTATTCTCTCTTAAAGATGGAATAGTTTCTGTCTAATCAGGAATCTGTCACAATTTCCTTTCATAGAGGACTTCATAAGAGATGTTTTTTCTACTTCTAATATGTTGAATGTTCCAAATCAGTTTTAAAAACTGGTTGAGTGCTTATTAATTTCAGCTTCAGAAGACATATTTAAGAGGAATTTAATTATTATAAAATTTTGATGACTAAAAATGTCAATACTGAGTTGAATATTTTAAAATAAATTTTATTAGTTTAATAAAAAACTAATTATGTGAGAAAAAGTTTAGTTTTAATAGAATACAGAGAGTTTAGACCTTTAGAAATATATGGGAACATATTTTTTGATGCACACATAAATTTTACTTTAATAGAATAAGGATAGATTTACTCTTAGCTAAATATGAATGCATTAGCAGGTGGGAACAGAGATTTAGAATGACCTCAATATATGTCCCAACACTAAAGTATTTACAAAGATCTTTATATATATATATATATATATATATATATATATATATATATATATATATATATATATATATATACAATGTAAAAATTTTATATACTAATGTCTTTTAAAAGTGGTGTTATGAGGAAATTCTAATGAAGAGATATGGAAAATGAGAAAATACCTACTATAGATTCCATTTATCATTCAATTTTAAGTCTATCTTAGGTTTCACATGTCTACTCTTTAGCTAGTGATCTGATAATAAATTCCCAAAATTTTACCAGATGATTGAAAGTATCTTAAATGAAAGAGTCCTGGATGATAAATTGCTAATAAGTGTATTAAATGCCCAAGATATATTGGTTCTAGATATTTTATATTCCAAGTATACAAAATTACAATGTTCTTATGAGTCACAGAAATTTCTCAAACATTTAGATGATATTTTTCTTTTCTCTGTGAGCTTTGTCATAAGTTTCCCTTGTTGACTAAAAATTCCCATTCTGTACATTCAATAGTCTAATGTTATATGTCCAGTGATTCTAAGAAAACTTTCTTAAAAGCTGATAATATGAGGCAGAATTCAGGGTATATAAAGAGTTGGTAAATGCATTTGAAATGTAAATAAATTATGTCGAAAAAAAAAAAACCATGAAAAAAAAAAAGAAAACTGAGGATCAGATCAATATTATTTACTGTCCTGATCCAGGTATGACTATTACTCTCTTCTCCCGTATTTGACATTATATTATATTTACATGCAAATGTAGAATAGGATTATTATACCTGAAGGTGTAACACCATAGACCATAGTATGAAAAACAGAAATAACAATAGCAATTAAGAGAAGCAAACATTTTCTTCCCCCAGATTCCTCGGCTTGTGACATCACATAACATATCAACTATGTTATGTGTTATGATATATATATATATATATATATATATATATATATATATATATATATGATATATAAACCTATCAGTTATGTTATTTGTATTGTATATATAGTTCTTTACATTTTTTTAAATATTAGAATTGTATGACTTTCGAAATCATTTATTCCAGTTTTAAATTTAGTATTATTTAATTGGATATTTTATTTCTCCCTTTCCCCTTCTCAACCCCTCATCCCAACCTCTTCCCCTGCTTCTATGAGTGTGCTCCCCCAAACACCCTCCCACACCCACCTCACTGCATAAGAATTACTCTACTCTGGTGCATGGAGCCTTCATATGACCAAGGGCCTTCCTACCCATTGATGCCAGATAAGGCCATTCTGTGCTACAAATCCATCCAGAGCTGTGGGTTCCTATATATGTACTCTTTGGTTGGTGGTTTAGTCCCTGGGAACTCTGCAGGGTCTGGTTGGTTGGTATTGTTCTTCTAATGGGGTTGCAATAATCTTCAGCTCCTTCAGTCTTTTCTCTAACTCCGCCATTGGGGACCTCTTGCTCCACTGAATGGTTGCCTGCAAGTGGCTGCATCTGTAATTGTCAGATTCTGGCAGTGCTTCTCAGTATCTGACCACTATTTCAGGGTCATGTCAGCCAAAACTTCTTGGCATCAGCAATAGTGTATGGGTTTGGTGACTGCACATGAGATGTATCCCCAGATTCGCCAGACTCTGGATGGTTTTTCCTTCAGTCACTTTTCCACAGTTTGTTGGTGTATTTTCTTTATTTCTGTGTTAAAAATTTGGAGATAAGTGGGTGATTTCATTCCCTCAACTAGGGGCATTACTTAACATCTGTATATGGTTTCCACAGTTTCCCCCTCCCCTTTGTTTAGTATATGCACTTTGGGTCCTGAAAGACTCTTGATTTCCTGTCATTTAAGACTTGCTGATGACTACCCCCAGTTCTCCACGTCTCCTTATCTTTTCAATTTCCTGATGCTCTGCATATCTGCATATCACGTATCTTATCAACATTGACTTTAACATTTCTGTTGTTTATACAATTCTGTATATTTTATGAAACATTAGAATTTTTGGGCCTGCACAATCATTTGCCCTTCTTTCAGAATTAGTATTTTTCCTTTGGGTAGTTTACTTCCTTTCCAAATTTACCAAAGTTTGATTTTAAGTAACAATATTTTTTGTTAGTGTTATATGTAACTGACAATTTTATTTGACCCATTATTTTGTTTTAGTCAGTTTCAGTATGGAAATGTTAGAGGATAGTTTTGGACCCTGCGAGGTGTGCCCTGGCAGAGCCAATATGCAACAAGAGTGAGGCCCCTAAAATCAGCAGGAGTAAGACTGTTTCCCATGTTGCTCTAGGCCTGCTTGTCCCAAAGCACATGGATTTTATTACCTCACTTCCATGACCCTTGAGGTAAGCATGTAGTCTGGTACCAAAATTACTGCTTAAACTTCCTCTCTTACTATGTGGCAAGGTCTAGTAAGCGCCTGGAATTCTTTGTGCAAATGAACCATTCCAATCACTTCAGCCAGAGCTAATGATACATAATCACTCCACCAACCCCCATCTCCTCTGAAAAGTTTATATAACTATTCTTACTCTCAATAAAGAAAAGCTGTGTCTCTTAATGCCATCTCTGGAGGTCATTTAACTAACACTGATGCAGACCACATTCCACTTCAAATAACCTGACTTAGTTAGCATCATTCTTTGCATTCCAGCTTGGTGTACAAAGGGGCCTGGAAGGGCTCCAAGGCAGAAACACACCCAGGACAGTAGATAGTTAAATTACAGAAGAGATTAGATAAGGATATGTTATAATTTAAATTTCTCTTTTAGAGGATATGGAGCCATAGGGGATTATTCTGGTGTCCTGGCAGGAATGTAAGTAGAGGGACAATGAGACCAAACAACATATACAATTTTGACAAAAATATGTCCTATCTACAAGAATTGCAGGGACAATCTCACCAGCAGTGGAGGAGTGTTCCTCTTTCTCTGCATCCTTGTCAACACCTGCTGTCTCCTGAGTTTTTTGTTATATTTGTTTTTATTTTTTTATTCGATATAATTTTTATTTACATTTCAAATGATTTCCCCTTTCCTGACTTCCCTCTACCCTAAAGTCCCATAAGCCCTCTTCCCTCCCCCAGTACCCCCATCTACCCCTTCCCATTTTCCTGTTCTGGTATTGCCCTATACTGCTGCAGAGAGCCTTTCCAGAAACAGGGGACACTCCTCCATTTTTCTTGGACATCATTTGATATGTGGATTATGTCTTGAGTATTCTAAGTTTCTAGGCTAATATCTGCTTATTAGTGAGTGCATACCATGGCTTCTATTATAGAACTAATATAGAATTCCTGCATATGTTAATGTGTCATTTGTTCTTGTGCTTTTTTTCTTGGACTCTTTTACTTCTGCTTGTACATTATGTCCATTTCCATTGTTTTGTCATTTGTTTTATGTTAGTACAATTTCTCAATTTAATTTAATTTAATTTTTAACCCTTTAGAAAAAAGTTTTGAAATTCATGTGGTCAACGTCTGGGACTAGTAGAGAAACATTTACTGTAATCAGTTTATATTATGGTGGAAAAAATCAATTTTTTAATAAAAATCACTAACATTAAGTACATTTCCCCCAAATACATTTAATACTTGTACTTTTGTTTCCACTATGAATGAAAATGTATGGAGATTTTTTTCCATTATTGTAATACTAAAATATGGTCCTATAAGTCAGACAGATTCAAGTATTCACCAGTTTAGGCTACATTTAGCTAAGATTAAAAACTCAGGACGCAGCAAGTGTTGGCGAGGATGTGGAGAAAGGGAACACTCCTCCACTGCTGGTGGGAATGCAAGTTGGTACAACCACTCTGGAAATCAGTCTGGCCATTCCTCAGAAAACTGGGCATGACATTTCCAGGGGACCCTGCTATATGACTCCTGGGCATATACCCAGAGGATTCCCCGGCATGCAATAAGGACACATGCTCCACTATGTTCATAGCAGCCTTATTTATAATATCCAGAAGCTGGAAAGAACACAGATGTCCCTCAATGGAGGAATGTCAATGGAGGAACCTAATTACAAAAGAATACACATGGAATGCAATCATTGATATGTGGATCTTAATTAGCCCAGAAGCTCTCAATACTCAAGACACAATTAGAATATCAAATGATTCCCAAGAAGAAGGAAGGAGGGGGCCCTGGTCCTGGAAAGGCTTGATCCAGCATTGTAGGGGAGTACCATGACAAAGAAATGAGATAGGGGTGATTGAGAATGGGTGGAGGGAAGAGGGCTTATGGGACATATGGGGAGGGGAGGAACTGGGAAAGGGGAAAGCATTTGGAATGTAAACAAAGAATATAGGAAATGAATAAAAATGCAGGACAAAGATGGAGCAGATTTCCAAGAAATGACCAAACAATAACCTCACTAACTTGAGACATATACCATGGGTAAGCTCCAATTATTGACACTCTCAATGATATTCTGCTGTACTTACAGGCAGAAACCTAGCATGACTCTACTCTGAGAGGCTCCTCACATAATGAGATAGTAACAGATGCAGAGACCCATAGACAAACCTTTGCTTGGTGCTCTGAGAATCTTGGGAAAGTGTTGGAGGAAGTGTTTATGTCCAAGAAAGTGATAATAAATCCACCGAATAATGAACAGAACCAGATAACCTGGATAATGGGCTCTCTTAAATACTGACCACCATCCAAAGAGCAAACATGGCCTAGATGTAGGTCCTTTGTGCATTTGTATTGTCTGTGGAGCTTGTTCTCCTGTGGGTTCTAGAGCAACTGGACCTGAGGCTGATCCCAAATCTGTTGCCTGTTTGTGGAGTCTATTCCTTGGCTGGGATTCTCTTTTGCCCTCAGTGGGAGAGTGTGTACCTAGTCCTTCATAGACTTAAGGTGTTACATAGGGGGATACACAGTGGGGTTTCCACCCTCTCAGAATATAAGAGGAAGGATATTAGCAGGAAAGGACTCTGTGAAAAGCATACCAAAAGAAGGTCAGCAACTGGGATGTAAAATGAATAAATAAATAAATTAATTAATTGAAAAATGTAGTGAATTGATTGAGAACATAAAATCAGGCCATGTCATGCAACCCAGAGTTGAAAAAGTGAGCGCCACTAGGTTTCCAAATACCAGCCACTCCAAAAAGTCAAAACCCACCATTTTTTTTTTACTCCAAATAGCAATCTAGCATAGAGGCTTTCTGACAGAAACCAACAGAATGTCTTAAATACAAATATTATTTAATATCCTCCACATTTCTTGGTATAAATATACTCTTTCACACAATCCCTTGTGATTACACAATCCCCTATACACAGTGCATCTTCTTTTCACTATCAATAGCTTGGCAACAAACTCTTGCTTTTCTTCCATTTCAGAGACAAAACAGATTTCAAAATGATTACTGTGTTTCAAGTCACAATTTTATAGCATAGTATAATATTATAAGATATTTTCCTGCTTTTGTTAAAATAAATAACTGGTAAAATTTTTACTTGTTTATTTTCCTTGGAGGACCCTTGTGTCCATATGTTAGTCTGTGGGACATTGTAAAACATACGTAATAAAATTTCAAGTAATTTAAATGATTTTCCAAAAGCTTTAATTAGAATATATTGAAGCAAATAAATTGAACATGCCTTATAAAGATTTAAGGAATGAAACCCCTTTCAATTTTTTTGGCATAGCCCTGAAAAGTAACCATAAAATGTACATATATTAACAGGATGATGTGTTACTTATATTATGTGAGTTTAATTATTTAATGCAGTACCGTTAATGGAAACAGGCAAATGAAATATCTTACCATCTTAAGTACCTGCCATGTCAGCTTAGAAACCTAAATTAGATATCTGGAAGTCACATGGAATAACATGAACTAGCTCACTATGATTAGCTTCTGATTTTCACAGATACACTCTTTTATGTATATACCTACACTACATACAAGTCATACATACATACATACATCCAGTTAATGACTATAATGTATATTTATTTATTTAATGAAAAATTATAAACAAATGTTCATTCATTGTAGTATTTTTATAGATATTATTATCTTCCTTTCAGTGTTCTTAAAGTGCATTAAATGTAATTTTAGTTAACTTAAACGGTTTACAAATAGATGTATATTAATACATTTAAGGAAATAGAAAGAAAATTAAGAACCATTAGACTGTTGTTGGTTGTGCGTGTAAAGTCAACTGTTCATTAAATTTTGTCTTGTTTCTGGACTCTGAATTCTGACTCACTGTTGAAAACTATTTATTGATTATGTAAATAAATTCTATAATATATAATATATATGTTACGTATATTATATGTGCATATTTTTCTTGTCAGTTTTTGTTCCTTTGTCTCAAACTGAGTTCTCTGTGAATAAATAACCTCAGTTGAACTGTGTTTACAAGTTTTCCTGTATTCAAGTCTGAGCGTCAATTTCTCAATTGATGATTGTTGTGTGAGATACACTGAAACTGAAAGAGGAAAAATGGTAGAAGAGCCTTGTATACATGGCATCGGCAAAACATTCATGAACAGAACACTAAGGGCTTATTCTCAAAGATCAAGATTTGAAAGTGGGATTGCACAAAGTTGCAAGCTTTCTGTAAGGCAAATGTCACTGTCAATAGGACAAAACAGCAAACAACATATTGGGAAAAGACATTTGCCAATCCCACAACCATTGAGTGTTAATTACCAAATATACCAAGAATTCAAGAAGTTGGGCACCAAAGAATAAAATAACCCCAGTAAAAACGGGGTAAAAATCTATACAAAGATTTTTCAACTGAGGAATATCAAATGGAACCTGAAGCACCTCAAGCAATATTCAATAATTTCAGTTATTTGGTAAATGCAAATCAAAACTACCCCAAGTTTCCACTTTATACCAGTCAAAATGGCTAATAGCAAAATCTCAGATAATGGTGAGAAAAGTGGAGAAAGAAGAACTCTGCTCTATTGCTGGTAGGATTGCAAGCTGGTAAAACCACTCTGGATATCAGTTTGGGGGCATCTCAGAAAATTTGACAAAGTACTACTGAGGACCTAGATATACCACTCCTGGGTATATACCCAGAAGATGCTCTAACATGGAAAAGAGACACATGCTTCAATGGGTTCCTAGCAGTCTTATTTATAAGAGCCAGAAGCTGAAAAGAACACAGATGTCCTTCAACAAAGGAATGGATACAAAAAATTGTGGTATATTTACACAATTGATTACTATTCAGATATTAAGAATGATAAATTCATGAAATTCTTAGGCAAGTGGATGGAACTAGAGAGTGCCATCCTGAGTGAGTTTACCTAGTCACAAAGGAACACACATGGTATGCACTCACTGATAAGTGGCTATTAGCCCAAAAGCTCTGAATATCCAAGATAGAATTCATAGACCACATGAAGCTCAAGAAGGAAGACTGATGTGTGGTTGATTCTGTTCTTCTGGGAAGGGGAACAAAATATTCACATGAGCAAATTTGTAGCTAAAGTGTAGTGCAGAGACTGAAGAGAAGCCCATCCAGAGAGTTTCCCATCTAGGTATTCACCTCATATGGTGTCTCCAAAGCCATAAACTATCATGGATACCAAGAAATATTTGCTGAAATTAGCCTGATATGGCTGTCTCCTGCGTGGCCCTGCCAGAGCTGTACAAACACAGAGGCAGATAATCACAGTCAAGCATTGAACTGAGTTCAGGGTTAGAGAAAGGACTATAGGGGCTGAAGGGGTTTGCAACCTCATAGGAAGAGCAACACCAATCAACCAAAAACCCCAGAACTCACAGGGAATAAGCCATCAACCAATCTGTACACATGCTTCTAGCTACATATGTAGCACTGGATTGGCATCAATGAGAGGATAGTTCCTTGCTAATATGAAAGCTTGGTAGATGTATCAATGTAGGTGCATTGAGGGCAGAAAGTTGGGAGTGGAGTGGGTGGAGGAACACCCTCATAGAAGTAGGGGAAGGAGAATGGGTTAGGGGCTATCCAGGAGGAGGGGAACTTGGAAAGGAATAACATTTGAAATGTAAATACAGAATATATTCAATAAAAATAATGTCCCAAAGAAAATACTTCTCAATTCACTAGTTTGTTTTTGAATCTGCAAATATTACAAAAAAATAATAAGTAACTAGTTCCTAACAACACTGAAGCAGTATAACAATATTCAAACTCGATCACCATACAAGATGATTGAAATAAGGTTTATAATTCTGTAACACTTCATTATAGCCTGAATTCTGTAGCCCTATATTTAAAGACACCCCACATTTCCACACATTCGCAGTTCACATACCTGAAATTACTCTGAACACTATTTGTCTCAAAGCCACTTTGGAATCCCCCTTCCTGTACTACAGTTATCATAGTGTCAAATCTTGTATATGACTGATCCTCCCATTCAGAAGCTGGGAGGTGAAACCCCAAATTATCTGCTCTATATTCCCTCTAATGATAATCTGTATGTTATCCCTCAAGTGCTTTTATCCCTTCCTATCATTCAGGGCTTGGAAGATCCTAAAATAAATTCCTTTAGGAATACTATTATTATGTAACATTCATATACCAACATAGAAGTTCTTTTATATTCTGATAGTTCCCAGTCCCACATAAAAATAATCCACAATACTCTCAACTTCTTGAAATGATAATGTTCACCCTGAAGAGACATCACATATTGTAGGCTCAAGGGGAGGGGCACTACAGCCAGCACAACACACAACAGGACAAAGGAAGCAAGGTCCTGATCTCATGGCTTTCTCATCTGATTCTTCAGAGTCAAAGACTTGAGATGTATAGGATAATTTTCTAATTCCAACACATGTGCAATACTTAATGTACACAAATCATGTTTACCTATGAAACAAGAGGTCAAAAAGGGAGCTGACCTTGTTTGCTGTTTTGCTTTGGGTTAATGTGACAGAGATCATTGTCTGCCTACTCTCGGAGCAGGACCTGCTGCACTGACTTGACTAATCACACACCCAGATGCCAGTCTGTGCTAGTGAGCCAGCACAGTCCTCCAATCATACCTGAGTGCATGGTTGCCAGGCAACAGGAATTCCACATCTTTTCTAACACTAATGACAAAAGCAAGTGGCTATAAGCTGCAAGCTGTCCTATTGTCAGTATAAGAGAGGAGGGTCTTAACAAACCCCTGTATAAATTGGTGAGGAATAAAAATCAATGTGCTTTGTGGGCAATGATGACTACATAATGCTGATTTATATTTGCCTTTAGATCTCTATACAAAGGAAATAAAGAGTGCTTAGGAAAAATCTAATGAAAACAAGGTAATGTACAAAAGCACTAGATTATTGTCATATAGCAGAAGAAATCACTAAAGAATAAAAAATTCTGCCTTACCAGCATTCTGACTGAATGATACTTTACTTGAATAAGTGTAGTTTTTTAAGTTTCCTATATTTTCATGTAAATAAAACCCTTACCACGGACAAAAATTTAGTTCTTTAATGAAAGCATTGATTTATCATTCAGTGATGAAAAATTTTTCCCTCTTTTTTACATTTCTACTATGAGATTCTTAGTTCTTTCATTCTTTGTTTCCTTTTTGGAAAGGCTCTTACACATTGGAATTTGCTAATTCAGAAAGCACTTTGCTGATAAAGCTGGCTTTGAACTCAGAAATATATCAGCTTCTGCCAGTAAGTGCTAGAAGCAAAGTTATGTACTAGCACAGTTAGGTACATTTTATTAATGTTAATCATGTGTGTATATTTTAATCTCTGTCTATGTTTATATTTTTATTTATTACTTAGTTTCTGTCCTTTGGTTTTGAGTGTGTGTTCTTGTGTATGTATGTGAGAGCATATGTGTAAATTTGTGTACATTAAAAAGATGTGTGTGTCTCCAGATCTGCAGTAACATACAGTTTCGAGATTCCTGATCTGAGTTCTGGAATCCTCCTGCAGAGCAGTATTTGTTTCTACAAGTAGAATCATCACACAGGCTTTTCTATGCACCTTGAATCATCACACAGGCTCTTCTATGCATCTTTAAGTCTTGGTGATTTAGATGCCTGCTCACCATGCAAATGAAAGAACAACCAAAAATGCAGAAAGGCTCCTGATTTTAAATGTTTGTACATTCAATTATTTTCCAATAGATGTAAATATGATATTGACTAAATAATATCCTTTACTGCAAGTCAAAGTCTACATGAAAAACGGAAATGCATAAAGAAATACTAAGTGTACTTTCAATTGGAAAAAAACTGCATTATGCACTATGAAATGATGGAAAGAAAAATAAGCAAAAATAAAAAGGTGGCTTTGAATGCACGTGGAAATACTTGGCTTCCTATCCCATGGCAGAAATTTCAGAAGCTATCCCTGTGTGGATAAATTTGCTGCAATGTAGGAATGAACAGATAAGTTTGGTAATATCTCAGTCCATGCCATACTGAGCAAAGGGGATTGCCACCCTTAAAATGGTTGTCCTACTTCTGTCCCTCTAAAGCTTCTCTCAGTGCAGAAGCTTAAACCATAAGAAATAATACTTCTGCCGTCTACAGTTTTAAAGATACCTTTCACATATTAATTCCTTGTAGGAAAAAAAAAAGACAGTGAAGCTACAGTGTAATTGTGTTGCATTAGTTAAATTTGTTAGAGAAGGCCTGGAAGAAAATACTCAATAAGACAGACTGACTTATTATGTTTAAAGGAAATGTTGGCATCGATAGCTATTTTGGTCAGGATGATGATGTATAGAATAGACTTGTTTTAAGCATTCATCATTATCTGCCACCAAGCAGGTCAAGGTTAAAGGTTTTTATATCATGGATATCTCTTCTTCCAGATTTTATACAATAGACACAAAAGTCAAGGATTATATATCATCACTTAAACTAAAAAGCTAATTTAAGATTTTTTGATCTATCTGTATATTGTGTGTCAAAGTGGGAGTAGGACACTGAAAATACCTAACAAAATCCATTGCTGGTAAAATAAATTACATTTTAATCATATAAATGGTGAATAATTTTGGATATACATGGGAAATTACCAATCTCTGCACTTTGGGTTATAGAGTTCGTGCCTGGGACCCAGAAAGCCTATTCGTTTGTGAAAACACCAGAGCTAAGAATCTTCAACCTGGTCCTACAATAATGGACAGGATCTCCTAGCTCAGTTAAATTAATTAAGTAAATCATTCTCATGGAAGAGATATGCTTGGCTCTCATGGTATTCTAGATTATATCAAGTAGAAATAAAGAATAATCATCTCAATGGTATCTAAGAATAAAAACCTGATTGAGATGGGTACAATAACCTATGCTATTACCTTCTAAAGATTAAAACCGTGCCTTCATAGTTTGTGATTTGATTCTAATTCTAGCATTGACAATTACTATCTCTAAAATTTATGAAAAGTTCTGTATACTGCTTATCATAACTGCATAATGAAGGGGACTTACACAGGCCCAACTCAATGGATATTTAACATAGTCAGTTAGAAGAGTTGAATTAGTATTCAATTAAGACATCTTAAAATTATCATAAAAGATACAAGGTACACTATCTGGAATTATAAAGAATTGTGTACTAAATACTTTGGGATTTTTCTTGACAGAAGATGATTTTATATGTTTTTCTGAACCCCCTCCTTTCCATAGTAGAGTATTCTCATTTACCTCTGGTAATTTTTTTTCTCAAATTTCTTGAATTGTTCATTGTTTCTGATCATGGGAGTCCTATCCTCCTCCTCCTCCTCCTCCTCTTCCTCCTCCTCCTCCTCTTTCTTTTTCTCCTCTTCCTCTTCTTCCTACCCGTTCCTCCTTCGCCTTTTTCTCCTCCTCTTTTTCTCCTCCTCTTCCTTCTCCTCCTTCTTATTTACTTGACTATTGTTTCTACTTTTTTTATTTTGAAAATTGAGCTGTAGTGTCTAATTCTGTAGCCTAAGCTGGCCTCCACCTGTAGTAATACTTATGCTCTTGAATGATGTAATTAAATACTTATCTCTTGAATGATGTAATTAAACATGTGATTCAATAAAACGTACTTTATAATTCATTTTTAAATGTGCATTTGGCTTTGAACATTAAATACCTTTAAACCATGGCATTATACACCTTGTCTCTCAGTCTCACAATATTATCATAATAAAAATATATATGGTACAACTTTAAAAGACTCCATCACTTTTCATAGAATTAATATTTTTCAATAGTTAAAAGTGTGTTCTGAGCTTCAAGTCAATACTATCAATGTAATACTCTAAAATCCAAAACTATTTCATATCTCCAGCATATAATGGCACAGAGCATACATTATATTTTCTCTGAAATGGACTCAGGCTGCCCTACATATTTTTATGTCTCTACCTCCAGAATATCACTGATGTGTGCAATCTAATTTGCATTTGCAATGAAGGTCAAAATCAAATTTGTTTATCTTCGGCAAATACATTTCCAAATGCTGAATATCAAACATATCTGTCCTCGGATTTACAAAGACCCACAGTGTTGTTATATATAACATTTTAAAAATTTACAGCTTTAAAAAGTAGTGTCTTTAAAAATCTAAATCCTCTGTAAAACTTAAAATTATCATTTTGATAACTGTTCTTCTGTTAAAAAATAATTTAAAGTACTTTCTTAGATCAAGAGAGAAGAATCAAGCAACAATGTGAACAAAGCAAAATCAAGCATATTGATGTTAATATCTCAATATGCTTATATTTGTGATCTCTTTACTTTTCTAGTACCTCTTATAAGGTTGGGGTACCTTCTCTAGCTCTGCTGTTTGTAGTACATGTACACCTGGTATTCTAGGTTATCGCTGTCTCCATTGCATGATTGTTGCTAATCTTGCAGGTCATCCTACCATACTTGCATCCATAAAAATCTGGGGTATCTTGCAGTAGGTGGGTTGCACTATCTCCAGTAGCTTCTTCTGGTATGTCTTCAGGAAATCTATTTCTGCCACACAGTGATAAGCCATTGTCCATGATGTCTAGATGTCTCTGTAATCAGTGCCACTTGGTTGATTCTAGTCACTAGTGAGTTCAGTAGGCAACAGACTTTTATCTGTCCTCTTTGGACCATAGTTTTAACATGCCGACCCTGAGGAATCACTTCCTAGAGACTTCCCTGCTATGATATTGATCTCTTCATTATATCAAATAACTCTTTAGAGCAAAATAACCAGCATCCATTACCCAGTAAGGAAAAGGCTTCATTTACTTTGGTAGCTCTGGAACTGATATTTATGAATCGAAATTTCCACCATTTAATACAGATAACATGGTTTTGCTCATGAGGAAAATTTCCAACTAGACCCTATTTATTTTAAAGGTATGTCAATTTCAAAGACAGATACTTTAAAAGACTATTTCATTTGTTGTTGCTGTGTGTTAGTGTTTGAATAAGCATCTATAGATCACATGTCTGAAGGGCTTCAAGATGCCAGGAAAGTGAATGTCTCAACTCCCTGTGACTTGCATCACAGATCACTCTAAGCAGACATATAGAAGCTAATTGGATAGTTTCTCTAGAAGAGTAGTCAGTAAACTTAATAACTGAGAAATTCCTTGGGAGATATATAGGTTTTTTAATGACAGTATAAACTATTAATATTAACATTCAGCCTCCTTAAAACATAAGACAAATGTTTTGAAAGCTGATATACCCTTCAGAGAATAATAAAAACTAAACAATTTTGTCCACAAGTTAACGATTTTCTACAAGAGTCCAGAGATATGTACTATTTCTACTTATATAAGAGATAGTACTTTATCAGATGAGAAGAGTTTATACAACTATGTCCTACAAATGGCTCTAGGAGGAAATTATGAAAAGCTGAAATAATGATATACTCTTTAGACAGAATCCTTACAGTAAAATACAGAGTATTTTCACACAATTTGTTTCACACCACATTATAAAGACTGGAACATAATTCTTTACCTTGGGCCCCGAATTCCCCTGGTTCTTAAGATTGGGCATAGATCTCAGCATATCTGCCCACTATTCTCAGAAATTTCCAGTGAAATTCAAGGGATTTGAAATTTTATTTTATATTTATATGATGATGTTGAGAATCAGAGTAAAATACATCACTTTAGGAAAAACTCATATTTGATGTTAGAATTCATGAAAAAATATTAGGATTGTTTATTGAAAGGGGAAATATGTTTTAGAAGAGAAGATCTTGTTTTGGAAAAGAACCCTTTAATTACTGGAATGACACTGTTAAACACAAGTAGAGCATTTGAAGAAACAGGCAAAAAGCTCTATAGACAGATCCCTGAAAATAAAAGGGGAAACAATCACACTAGAAATAAGAACAGCAACAACCAAACACTTATAAATGTCCTAAAAATGAAATTGTTTTTTCCCAAAAGTTTTATCCAAGATACAAAATTATTTGGAACATATGTATATTTTCACAAAAAATTGCATTTTAATGAGAACTATTTTTCTATAGGCAAGAATCTACCTGTCCACATACCTGAGTATGTTACTTATGCCTCCTTTTTATCAAAATGATGTCTTATCACTGATCCTTCTTGAAACAGTCTTTCTCAGTACTTAATTTTCCATCCACTGGACCTGTACTTGCTCTATGGCTCTAAATAAATTGTCAGGTTCCTATGCTGTATTGAGATATAAGCAAAATGTCTCCGTTAGAAGACTATTTTGAAATTTCTGTTGATATTATAATAAATTGCTTAACTGAAAGCCTAGGAGGAGGAATCAATAGTAAAAGAAAAAGAAAACTGCTTAAATTAACTAAGACCTACCTCATACCTGTAATTGGCCTAATACTTGATGCCAATTATGTGACACTGAAGCAATTCATGTCTTAAAACATTTGTCTCACACTTTTTATTTAGATATATTTTTGGCAAATATATATTAAAGAACTTCAGAATTCAAATCATGTCCTGTGTTGGACATCCATATTTTATTTAAAGTGTTACATTTAAATTTATGTGAGATTTCACCTCACACCATTCAGAATGGCTAAGATAAAAAGCTCAAGAGACAGCAGGTGCTGAGAGGTGATGGAAGAAATGGCACGCTCCTCCACTGCTGGTGGGATTTCAAGCTTGGACAACCACTCTGTAAATCAATTTGGTGGTTCCTCAGAAAACTGAACATAATACTACTGGAGGACCCTACTATACCACTTCTGGGCATATACCCAGAAGATTACCCAGCATGTAATAAGGACATATGTTCCACTATGTCCATAGCAGCCCTATTTATAATTGCCAGAAGCTGGAAAAAATCCAGATGTCCCTCAATGGAGGAATGGTTACAGAAAATGTGCTATATATAAACATTGGAATACTATTCAGCCATTAAAAACAATGAATTCATGAAATTCTGAGACAAATGGATGGGGCTGGAAAACATCATACTATGTGAGGCAAACCAATCTTAAAAGATCAATCATGGTATGTACTCACTGATAAGCGGATGTTAGCCCAGAAGCTTGGAATACCCAAGACACATTTCACATATCAAATGATGCCCAAGAAGGGGGAAAGGGGGAAGAATAAAGTATGGATCATTGGGTCTTTTGTAGAAAGGGGAAAAATACGTACAGAAGGAAATACACAGACAAAATGTGGAGCAGAGTCTGAGGGAAAGACCATCCACAGACTAATCCCACCCAGAGATCCATCCTGGGTTACAAAACCCAGACACTATTGTGGATGCCCATGAGTGTTGGATGACTGGAACTGGATATAGCTATCTCTTGGGAGGCTCTCCTAGTACATGACAAATACAGAGGGTCATCTCCCAGCCAGCCATTGAACTGAGCACAGAATCCCCAATGGACAATCTAGAGAAAGGACACTAGGAGCTGAAGGGGTTTGCAGCACCTTAGGCGACACAGCAATATGAGTCACCCTGTACTCCCAGATGACCCAGTACAAATTCATCAACCAAAGAGTACACATGGAGTTACCCATGGCTCCAAATACATCGTCAGCAGAGGATGGTCTTCTTAGACAATGAAGGGAGGAGAGGCCCTTGGTCTGGAAAGACTTGATGTCATAGTATAGAAGAATACCAGGACAGAGAAGCTGGGGAGGGATGACTGGGGAAGGGGAGATGGCTTATGGGATTTTCGGGGGAGGGATGGATCCAGGAAAGGGGACAACATTTGAAAGGTAAATAAAGAATATATCTAAGAAAACAAAAAACAGAAACAAAGTATGCAAGCAAACAAGAAAGGAAAGAAAGGAAGGGAGGGAAGGAGGGGGGAGGGAGGGAGAGAGAGAGGGAGAGAGAGAGAGAGAGAGAGAGGGAGAGAAAGAGAGAGAGAGAGAGAGAAAGAAAGAGAGAGAGAGAGAGAGAGAGAAAGAAAGAAAGAAAGAAAGAAAGAAAGAAAGAAAGAAAGAAAGAAAGAAAGAAAGAAAGAAAGAAAGAAATCAGCTTATCTGCCAAAATTTCCATGAAAATTTGTATTTTAAAATGATGTGAAGTGACTGATGGCTCTGGTAATCCCTGAAACAAAGCTAAACTCCTCACTTCCTTATTTATAAAAGTGAAACTTTGTTTTCAGAGCATTTGTAAGTCTATATCTGAAAGAAACAAAATTGATAATAAAAAGGCAGGACTTGTATTATCAGTAATATTTCCAAAATCATGATTCAAATGATGCAATCCTGAAAGTAAAAAAAAAAAAAAAAAAAAAAAAAAAAAAATCATGATCCTGATCTAGAAAACTGAAAAAAGCAAACAAGGTTCTGAAACCACAGTTAAGTTAAAGAAGGTGAGTGTGACTTCTTTCCTTGGCATCAGGGGAAGTTGTAAACCGAAAGGATCCTTGGTCCTTGTAGTTTTGTTGTATTTTCTCTCCCCAGAGCTCAAGAGACGGGGCGGGGTACCGTGCTTCCTGCTGTTTTTATGACTTACTTCCTGTAGCAGGTCTAAGGACTAGTGTAGGACCCTGCAAGGTTCTTAGATATTGTTGAGGATTTTAAAAGGAAAAGAACATTCTCAGGTTTAATGTGTGTTTATACTAGTCAGTATTGTGTACAATGCACAGATTGTGAATTGGCGTGTTTCTAAATCGATTCATCAGAATATTATAAAAATGAGATTTAAAAATAGTTGTGAACCAAGAAATGTACCATCTATCCTAGGCAACCCTTTCAATCACTTCGTCCTGAAGCTGGTTTCTTCGCCCAGTGTTCATGAGAGGTTTAGGTCTCAGCCTTACTGTAAATTTTATGTTAATATCAGATATTCTCCTCACATATCCTTGGGAAACCCGGTCTATTTTTTAAAGGGAATCAGAGGAGTGGAAATGGGTGAGAGAAAAGATATTGGGGAGATCTGGGTGGAGTGGTTTGAGGGAAATGAGATGTAATGAATGAGAAGTTAAAGAAAAATGATAGAAAATCATAAATTTCTATTGTCTTAAGATAATAGAAATTGAATATCACTAATACTGAAGAACAAGAATTAAAAATAGTGGCTCAAGTCCATATATCATGTGAGTATATGTGAGAGGGAAAACACATTTAGGATGGAATTATGTTTATTTTAGGAAAGGCTTGTCTTATCAGTTATTCTCAGAAAGTTACAAAGCACAGTTCAACATCAACCACCAAGGTAAATAGACCTTTTTAAGTGATAGGTTACAGTGCTATTCCCAAGTTTCTGGGATCTCAAAATATTATATTGGAGCCAATTCCTATGTAAATATATAAGGGTTTTTGTTATGAGCTCTGGATCAATGTCTCCCACAGTCTATCTCCCAGCATGTCAGAGTTAGAAAACCCAGAAAAAAACTCCAGAATTATGATAGAGGATACAGTAAACTTGGAATTTCAATAGTTGTCAGGAAGTTTTAAAACTGTATTTCTCACATGCTGTGTAGGAACAAAAACATGGGGACAAAACCACCTCATGAACAGGATGTCTAAATTATCTATTCAGTGCAGGATGTCTTAAGATATCTACATGTACATTGACTCTGCTATTGTAGCTCAAGAGACTCTTGCTAAGGAGGGGGGAGTGGAATTCCACAAGACATATGCTCAGATGGACTTTGAGACTGTTTTTCCAGAATTTAGCCAACTCTGGTCTCACACAAAATGGGATTCTTCAAAATACATTTTTTTGGGCTTTATAACATGATAATGATTCTGATAAACAATCATCCTAAGATTAGGGCTGATATAAGGGGGGAAATTGTGTCTTACATGTAAAAAACCCAACAAACAAACAAACAAACAAATAAATAAATAAAACCTAGTGTGGGATGGGCCTGTCTTCATGCTGACTTTTGAGCACTACTGCATTCAGAAGCAAACAGGATCCACCTATTGGTACAACTGCATCTGGTCATTCCGAGGGACCCCTAAAACACATAATACCTCACGTACAGAGTTATTTTCTAAGTCCTAATGAAAAATTGCCCATTTCTTAGGCCAATCAAGAAGTGCTAATGAGCGTCAGTGATGGAGGTATTTGCAATCACTGTTGCCAGAAGTACTGCCTTCTCTATGGTGGCTGAGGAGAGTAAATGTGGGAATTCTCACAGTGAAGGAACATTTTAAATAGCAAGCAGCTTCAGCACTTTGTCTAATAAAGCCGTCTCTGTTATATATTTAGTGCAACTAAAATAAAAATTATGTGGAAGAAAATGCACCTATACAGAAAGAAGTTTAAATATCATATACACAGTGATCTAATGAAACAATTTCACATTTAAAACTTCATGTTGTATGTTCTCAAGGCAATTCTTTCTTTCCATCCATTTTTTAAGTCAGTCAGCCTCACAGTTTTCTCATTGATCATTAACTATTGTGTTAACTTGTGTATATTTTGGTGTTCCATTGAAAAGCATCCTGCATTATACTTCCTTTTTCTCTGAAGGAGAACATAATCTAGAGGGCACCTATGTTTGGAGATGACTGATTAAATCCTTTGAAAAAAGCACAGTCATTTCATAGTCTCTATCCCTCTCCAATCTATGGGCAACTTTTTGTAGGGGATATCCATCAATCCTCCTGTTTTGTCAAAAGGTACAGAGCACTATGTGCATAGAAGTAATCCCTCCTTCAAGCATCACATAGCTTTTGGTTTTAAGAACAAGAATGAAATCTGTCTGATATCTAGGAGGACATAAGAGAGTTTCTGCCCTGAGAATATATTTTTGTGACAATTTACCTTAGTGCATGCTCTTTGATTTCCCTATCATATTTTTCCCTACCAAATATCTGTCTGTGATGCTTGGAGCTTCATAGTTTCTCCTCCCTAACTTAATTAACTAAATGTTTATTAAAATCATTAACAAATATGTATTCATCAGCTGCCTGATTTTTCCTATAGTGATTCAAGAACCAAATTGTTCTCTCTCTCTCTCTCTCTCTCTCTCTCTCTCTCTCTCTCTCTCTCTCTCTCTCTCTCTCTCTCTCAGAAATTACTGAATACTCTCCTCTGAGGTATGTCTCAAAGGTTTTGGTGCCTTAGTTCATATGCTCTTGTCCTCAATACTAGTCATTACATTGTCCTCTGTACCTCTAATTTCCATGACATACCCCTACTCATCCTTTTTTTATTCTGATGTAATTCTCTTCCTTTAACGACCCTTAATTGACCATTCAAATGCTGGTTTCCCTGGTTTCAATCAGAGCTGAGAGTTCTATTTCTTTATCTGTAGTCTGCTAGCAGAATACTGGCTTCCAGGCAGCTAGGATAAGAGTCTTAAAGACCACATCCAAAGTGATTCGCCTACCTTCTAATAGTACAACTCCCTGGGCAGAACACATACAAGAAATTACATAAAGCATACTTAAAAGATGATAGTTAGGGTTTTACTGATAAGAACATACTCCAGGACTAATGAAAGTCTTTTTGTTAAAGTATTGTTATGTTTAATCACTTTTGCAATCATGTCTGTATCCCCTTCCCAATCTTCCCTCTGACTGTTCCCCATCCCATATCTCATTTCCTAGTCATCATGAGGATGTTTCTACCACACCAGGCATCAAATCTGTTGAGGGTTAAATACATCTTATGTCACTGTGTCTAGGCCAGGCTGTAGTCTCCTGTATATGCGATGGAGGGCTCATATCAGCTGTCATATGCTGCTGGTTGTTTGCGCAGTGTCTGAGTGACTTGGAGGATCTGGTTTTCTGAGACTATTGGTATTTCTATAGGGTCTCCCTTCTATTCAGCTTCTTCTAGCTTTTCTCTAATTCAACCACAGAGATCACAAGCTTCATTGGTTGGCTGTAAGTATCTGTATCTGACATTTTCAAGACCTTTTATTGGGTATTTCAGAGGGCAGTCATGATAGGTTCTTGTTTGTAAGCACACTAGAGCATCAGTAATAGAGGCAGGACTTGGGGCCTCTCCTTGACCTGGCTTCCAGTTTAGCCTGTAACTGGACATCCATTCTATGAGACTCTTCTCATTTTTTTCCCTGAAGTTAATTCAGACAAGAACAATCCTGGGTCAGATTTTTTGACTGTGGTTTGGAATTTGGGTGGTTCCTCTCCCTGTTCCTTTTGCCGTCTAGATCCCTTCTTACCTGCACACCACGGAATTGCTTCTCTCTTACTTTCAAGTGTGATTGAAATACTTTTACATGGACTCATTTTATTCTAAAACTTTTTGAGTTATATGAACTGTATTCTGGGTATTCTGTGTTTTTTATGCTAATATCCACTAAATCCTGATACACTGAATATAATGGAAGAGAAAGTGGGAAAGTGCCTCCAGTTCATTGGTTGAAGTGGGGGTGGAGGCGGGGGTGATTTCCTAAATAGAACTCCAGTGGGGCAGGCTCTAAGATCAAGAATTGATAAATGGGACCTCATGAAACTAGAAAAATTCTGTAAGGCAAAGGTCATAGCCAATAGGACAAATCTTCTACTACAGATTGAGAAAAAATGTTTTCACTAACCCCACATCTGTTTTAGGGTTAATAAACAAAATATGTAAAGAAGGGAAGAGCTAACCACTAAGAAACCAAACAACCTAAAAAAAAAATGGTGTAGAAAATTAAACGGAGAACTCACCACAGAGGGATCGCAATTGACTGAGAAATACTAAAAGAAATGACTAAAAGTCATTAGTCATCAGGAAATTGCAAGTCAAAATAACCCTGAGACAATCAAAATAAGCAAAATAACCTTTCAACAATCTGATTGGCTAAGATCAAAAACTCAAGTGCCAGTACATGTTGGTGAGGATGTGAATAAAGGGTAACACTCCTCCATTGCTGGTATGATTGTAAACTGTTAAAACCACTCTGGTAATCACTCTGGAGGTTACTCAGAAACTTTGAAATAGATGTACTTGAAATTCCTGCTATACTACTCTTGGGTGTAAACCCAAAAGATGCCCTGCCATGACAAAGGGACACATGTTCCCCTATGTTCATAACAGCCTTGTTTATGATAGCCAGAAGCTGGAACCAACCCAGATGTTCCATGACAGAATAATGGGTATAGAAAATGTATCTCATTTACATAATGGAATACTACTTATCTATTAAGAATGAGAACACCATGAGATTTTCAGGCAAATGGTTGGAACTAGAGAATATCATCAATGTAGGGGCATGGCAGCATCCAGGCTGGAATAGTACAGGTAGACCTCAGGGATCTATATCTTTATCTGAATGCTGTTAGCTGAGTACTGCCTCCCAGGCAGCTGGGTTAAGGGGCTTAAAGCCCATACCCACAGTGAGACATCTACCCCAACAGAACCATATGTTATTATAGTACCACTCCCTGGACTGAGCATACACAAAGTGTCAAAAAATGCTTTCTTAATATATGATAGATATTATGAAACAGAATGCAGGGTATACATAGAGTTTGGTATGGAAAGTGAGAAAATATCTACCATATGTATTATGCAATACTCGATGGGAGTCTACCTTTACTTTCATGTATTAGTTCTTTAGCTAGTTATCTGTTAACAAATTCCAAAATTTAACAAACTAATTAAAGACATGTTAACTGAGATAGGATTGGGTGATAAGTTCCTAACAAGGATACTAAATGTCCAAGAGATTTTGTTTTGGGATCCATAGTGTTCCAAATATCCACAATTGCAATATTTTAAGAGTCATCCAAATTTCTCAAAAAATTACTTGATAACTTTTTTTTTGATTTTTTCTGTGAGCTTTAGTTGAAATTTTCCCATGTTATCTAAAGTCTACATTCGGTATATTCAAAAATCTAATGTTGTAATATATGAAATGATTCAAGGATATCTTTCTTAAAAGATACTAATATGAAGCAGACCTCATGGTATAGAAAGAGTTGGTAATAGCAGTAATCAAGGGAATTCAGGATCATATCAATATTAATTACTCTCGAGATCCAGGTTTGATTAACATTATCTTCTTATGAACTTCTTATGTACATATATTATATTTATTTGCAATGTAGAACAGGATCATTATACATGAAGTTATAACACTAGTATAAATAGTGTTGACAAGTGTAAATAGGTATGACAATAGTATAAATAACTGAAGTAACAGTGCCAATTGAGAGAAGAAAACATCCTTTCTACCCACAAATTCCTCTCCTTGTGCCAACAAATATGTTATTGACAATGACTATGTTATTTCTGTTGTATATAGAGTTCTTTGCATTTTTTGAAATATTGGTAGTGTAGAACATTCAAAATCATTCATTTTCATCTAAATTTAGTATTTAATCTTTTTTATTAGATATATTTTTACTTGCATTTCAAATGATTTACCCTTTCCTAGTTCCCACATCTTGAATGAAAGTCCCATAAGCCATCTCCCCACCCCCTGTTCCCCAATCAACCTCTCCTACTTCCCTATCCTGGCATTCCTTTACACTGCAGCATAGAGCCTTTCCGGGACCAGAGGTCTTTCTTTCCTTTGATGTCCAACAAGGTCATGCTCTGATGCCTATTTATCTGGAGCCATTGGTAATACCATGTGTACTATATGGCTGATGTTTTTGTTCCTGGGAGGTCTGGGAGTACTGACTGACTCATATCATTGTTCCTGCTATAGTGTTGCAAAACTCTTCATGTCCTTTCTCTAGCTCCCACATTGGGGACCCGGTGCTCAGTTCAATGGTTGACTGAGAGTGTCCCCCTCTGTATTTGTCATGCACTAGTAGAGCCTCCCAGGTGACAGCTACATATAGCTCCAGTAAGCAAGTACTTGTGGGCATCAATAATAGTGTTTGGGTTTTGTAACTGTATGTGGGATGGATCCCTAGGTGGGGCAGTCTCTGAATGGTCTTTCCCTCAGACTCTGCTCCATATGTTGTCTTTGTATCTCCTTCCATGGGTGTTTTGATCCCCCTTCAAAGAAGGACGAGACTATCCATCTTTCATTTAAATTTAGTATTTTTACCTTTAGGTGCTTTAGTGTATCAAAGGTTGACCTTGAGTAAGAATAATTTTCTGTTATTTATAACTAATGATTTTTAATTGATCCTGGCTGTCACAGTGCATATAGGACTTAGGACCATCACCTTCAAGGTAGTTAGGTAATGTGGAGCACACAGTACTGCTCAAAGTTCTTCTCTCACTGTGAGGATATGGAAGCACCTAGAATTCTTCTTTATGCAAATGAAGCATTCCTTGCACTTTAGCCACAGTTAATGGTATATGCTTACCACAAAGCTATATATTTGCACCAATAAACAAGAGCTGATTTGGTGAAACCATCTCTGGAGAAGGCCGTTCATCAACACTCATGCCGACCAAGTTCCTCTCCAAACCACCAGGTCCAGCTAAGCTTTCTTCTTTCCATTTCAGCCTGTGAATAAGGTAGGATGTGTTCTCCTAGGGCAAGTGAAAACCCAGGAAACAAAAGAGATATGATAAAGATGTGTTATAATTTAAATTACTCTCTTGGGGTATATGGAACCTGAAGGGGCTAATTCCAGTGTCCTGACAGGAATGTAGCTGGAGGAACAAGTAGACCAACAAACTGAAAATTTCTACCCAAAATATGTCAAATCTATAAGAAACGCAGGGACAAAGATGGAGTAGGTATGCAGGTTATGGCCAAACAATAACTTACCAACATGAGACAGATACCATGGGCAAGCTCCAATACATGACACTGTTAATGATACTCTGTGATGCTTCCACACAGAAACCTAGAATGACTCTTCTCTGAGAGGCTCCACACAGCATGAGACAGAAACAGATGCAGATACCTAGACGCCAATTTAGCTTGAAGTGCAGGGAATCTTTTGTAAGAGTTGGAGAAAGGATTGAGTTATCAGAAAGGGTTTGTAAATGCACAGAAAAATGAATATAATCAATGAAACCGGATATTTAGGTCTCTCAGAGACTAAATCACCTATGAAACACCTTACATAGGATGGATTTAGGCATCTTGCAACATGTAGCAGATTTGGAGCTCAGTTTTCATGTAGATCCTAAAGCAATTGGAGTGGAATCTGACCCTAAATCTGTTGCATATTTGTGGAGTCCATTCCTTTGTTCAGGCTTCTTTTTGACCTCAGTTGAAGAGATTGAACCTAAACCTTGGTAGATTTGAGATGGCATGGTAGGGGGATATCCAGTGAGGAATTCTGCCTCTCAGAAGATAAGGGGAAGGACTGTGGAGGGAAGGACTGTGTGAAGGTTAGGCATTAGCCGGATCAGGGATTGGGATGTAAAATGAATAAATATATAAATTGTTGGGATAAAATGAATTGAGTGAGCACATATAAACATGCAATGTCATATGCCTGTCATGGAAGCTTAGAGATCTAAATTAGATAGCAGGAGCCACATGATGGAAACTGAAACAGTTCACAGAAATTATCTTCTGAACCTCACGGGTAAACTGTGACATTTATATACCTATACAGAAATCCAAGTCATAAATACACACAGAGTGGTCAGAACTATAATCTCTAAGTATGTAGTTAACGGAAAATAGATAAAGAAAGGTTCAAAACTTGTAGTGTTTGTGTAGATTTTATTATCTTCCTTTCTGTGTTTTAATGGAAATTAAAATGTAATTTTAGTTTGAAATCTCAAAAGGTTTATAAATATATGTTTATTAGTACATTACAAACAGAAAGAAAATTGTGAAGCAGTAGTTTGTCGTGGTTTATGTGTGTAAGATCAACTGTTAATTAAGGGTCAATAGATGCCCAAAGGAAGGGAAATCAAGGGCAGGTGTGGGAGTGGGTTGGATGGAGGGACATATACATGGAGACAGGAGGTTGCTCAAGGGGTTGGGGATTTAAAGGAGGGGGAATACCAGGAAAGGTTTTAGCATTTTAAATGTAAATGAAGATTATATTCAATAAACAATTAAAATAAAACAGAAAGGAATTTGAGAAGCAGTAAGTTGTCATGGGTTATATGTGCATAAGCAACTGTTTTTTTTTTTTTTGTTTTTTGTTTTTTTTTTTTTTTTGGTTTATGCTTTGTTTTATGAACTTTGGAATATGATCCACAGGTCAAAAGTATATATCAATTTATATATATATTCTGTAATATATAAAATATGTATCAGGTACATAATATGTGCATATTAACTCAATTAACTCAATATGTGCATGTTAACAAATTGACTCAATTTTAATTATCTGAGATTAGAAAGTCTCAGCTGAACTGTGTCTATCAGTTTGCTTGTATAAAATATGTGGGATCATTTTCTTAAAAGATGATTGATGGGGGAGGACCCAGTCTACTTTGCGTGGTAACATACCAGGTCAGCTGATCCTGGTGTGTAGAAAGATGCACTATGTGCCAGCCACAGGGAGAAAAGTGATAAGCAGCAGCATGGCTTCTGCATAAGTTCTTGACACTAATTGATGCCTTGAGTTAATGCCTTGTCTTCATTCAGTGATTGTGGGTGACTTGAAAATTTAAAGATGAAAAAACCCCTTTTCTAACAAAAAGGAAATATTTCTTTTACTCATATATTGAACTTTTTAGGACACATTTGTAATATAAATGTTCAACTTATAATAAATCAATATTACATAAATTGTTATAGATACTTTCTGTAAAAATGCTTTATACCTTGTACAAATTAGAGAGTGAAGTTCAAGAATATTTGGTTATCAAATAGAAATTTCACTTATCGACATAGATTACTCCTTCAGGACTTATTTGTCATAGAAACCAAAAAGCATTTACCAATAACAAGCTGGTGCAATTAAGACCACATTGTTGAAGGTAACCCATATTTCTTTTACAAGATATTAAATAAAACCCCAAGATTGAACTAATCTGAAAATTGTGTATGTTAGCTAACTCTAATAATATAAAAAAAGTGCTATTCAGATTGTTAGCAAGAGAAATAATATTCATTTTTTCTACTGCTAGACATTGCAGGCTACATTAATGACCTGAGAGGTAAAACATACCAAAGTTACAGGAGCTGTGTAACTGACTATAGGACAAAGAAACTACTTTCTTTATGGCAACTGAGGCTTTCTTCAAAGGGTGAAAATCAGGCAAGGCACTGCAAACATAGTTTAAAAACGTGGGGGAGGGAAGTAGTAGGTCTTAGCATAACATCATTTGAGGCTATTCTAAAAGGTCATTTTCACACACAAGAAGAATATTTCTGATTATATCCAGATATTTGTGCCGTCCTCAGCATTTGATTAGACATGATTCATGTTGCATTTAGTGGTTGTGAATGCATAAATGAATAAACCACGTAAAACTCCAAGTACAGTAAATGAGTACTCATGTATTTTTCTCAGTATACCTGGCGGCATTAGCAATGATGACTACTGGGTGAGCAAGTGTCATTTTTCTTTAAAAATGTGGCCACTGGTAAGAATATAGACAACATATTCTGACTTAAGAGAGACAATATATTAAAAATTATTAAATTATAAATATTATAGTATAAATTTTATAAAAATAATAAATGTATCTATAAAAATAAAGCTATAAAATTTAAGTGGAGTTTAAATAATTTACTTGATACATGACTTATAGGAAACTCATGCTGAGAGAAGGATGCCTGTAAAATGAATCAGTATATTAATTATATATATATATATATATATATATATAATTAATATACTGATTCATTATAGTATTCATTTAGTAATATATATATATATTACTAAAGAGCCAAAACAATACCAAAAAGGAGCATTTTCAACACATGGTGCTAGTCTTAATGATATCTGTATGTAGAAGAATGAAAATAAACCCATATTTATCACCCTCACAAAACACAAGTCCCAATGAATTAAAAATGTCAACATATGACAGGCTACACTAAAATGCATAGAAGATAACTTGCAAACAAAAACCATGAAGAGATTGGTACAGAGTACAGTTTCCAGAAGAGAATACCAATGGATCAAGCTCTAAAATCAACAGCTGATAAATGTGACCTCATGAAACTGCAAAGTTTCTGTCATTAAGACAAAATGGCAGCCTATAGATTCAAAAAGAATCTTCACTGACAGTATATCTGTCAGATAATATTTTTTGTTTTAGATTTTATTTTTAAGTTTATGGGTTTGTATATATATGGTTGTCTGTATGTATATCTGTGAAGCACAAGTACATAGACTCTGAGGATATCAGAAGAATTCCTTAGCTTGCCTGGGAATGGAATCACCAGATTTTGTATACAGCCATGTTCTGGGAATTATACAGAGTCATTCTGAAAGATCACTCAGTGCTCTTAAATATTGAGCCACCATTCAGGGCACAAGACAGATTTTTTAAAATACCCATCTTAATTACTTGTATGGTAATTATTAAGTGTGGTCTGTTTTTGAGCAAGATAAACATTTTAAAAGCCTGTTTTGCCTTCAAAGGATGTAGGAACCTAAACATCTGAGTAACAAATGGAAGGATAAAAGGCCACAAGTGAGAAAAAATGGCCAGAAATAAGTAATATTTCTACTTGGATCAGAAAAGTAATTTCATGATCTGGTGACACAAAACAATAAAAACTGGTGATATATACTATGCCCCCACCAAGTACTAGCTCTAGACAGAAATTACTGACAGTATAAAGGAATACATCTTATACAGAGAATAATGTCAAAATGAATTAAAATTTTCTCACATTATTGTGAGGAAGTCTAAATCACTTGTCTGTTCATAAACTTTGTTAATATTTGTAGACTATGAAGTAAATTACAGTAAATAAATATAGATATTAAGCTGTCAGCCCAAGTTATATAGATTGGAACATTTTTCTTTTCCAGGCTCTATAGTCTCACTGGCTCCTAAGTCTGTCCTCTGATTAAATCATAGGCTGACATTTCCCTATGTCTAGAGCACCAGTTTCATAAATTTCAGTGACAAATAATGTTCTAGGAATTTTAACCAACTCTTTGTATAGCATGAAGTCTATATCATACTATCTATCAAATTAAAATAAGCTTTATTTAATGGTTTGTACATGCTTACTCCAAGGAATAGCATTATTAGAAAGTGTGGCCCTGTGGGAGTAGCTGTGTCACTGTGGTCATGACTTTAATAACCTTGTCCTAGCTGTCTGGAGGTCAGTATTCTCCTATCAGCCTTCAAATGAAGCATATATGCTGTCATGCTCCCACTTTGATGACAATGAACAGAACTTATTATCCTGTTAGCCAGCCCCAATTAAATTTTGTTTTTATAAGAGTTGCCGTGGACATTGTATCTTTTCACAGCAGTTAATCCATAATTAGGACATGATAGAATGAAGGAAGTGGACTGAGAAAAGAGATAGAAGATTAATTTTAAAAGCAAATGCATCAAATTTGAGAATATCATTCTGAGTGGAATAACCCAAACTCAAAAGCACATTCACTGAATGACATCACTAATAAGCATATATTAGCTATAAATTTGAGGCTATTTATACTACCCTCCACAGACTCAAAGAAGTTAAAAAAGAAGGTAAGGATGATGGAATCTCATTTAGCAGAATGAAAATAGTCATAAGAGGGGGATAGGAAGCAGAGGGGTTACTAAGCATAATGGAGATGGGGGCTTCAGGATCAGGTGTGGAGAGGGACAAATCAAATATCTCTGTGGTCTTGAAAACAAATGAAAATACATAAGGGAAAGTACTGGAGAGTTTTAGGGCATCTTCAAGATGAGACAGACACCTGGTATGACTTAGGATTCCACAAATCAATTGCAATTAAATCTGCTATGCCTCTCATCATTGAGGATATGCAACCTGAGGAGGCCACCTCCTGTATCTGGACATATCCCCAGTGGAATGAAAGAGACACCAATATATCCTCAACATGTTCAAGCCAAAATGAAGGGACACATGGATCAAGACATATCTGTAGAAGAGGATGGTCTTTAGGGGTATCAATGGGAGAAGAGGACCTTGGTTCTGTGAAGACTCAATGCCCTAGTGTAGGAGAATGCAAAGGCATGGAGGCAATAGTAGGTGGTATGTGTTACTGTGAAAGGCAGCCTCTTTTCTGGTTGAACTATGATTAAAATCCAGAGACCCACTAGATAATTCTGTAAATGACAGGAATATATTTGCCATGCTCTCAGACACTAGGGTCCTGACTGGAGGCCCCAGGTGCATATCTCTGTGGCCATCAGTAATGTAGGGCAACACCCAGTGCTCTTGGTGTTCTTTCTGGACTCCATCCCTACAGTTACCTGTCAACAGTCAGGTATGCTCCTCCCGAGAGTTACCTGGCAACTTCTTGGTAGGCCTAGCCCACTATAAAAGGGGCTGTTTGCTCTCTCCTCTTCACATACTTTTACTCCTGCTTCCTGCTTGCGTTGCTTTTATCCTCTTGGCCTCTTTTATCTTCCCCATGTCTCTATGTGGACATGGCCAACCTCTACTTTTCACTCATCACCAATCATCACTACTCATCACCACTGTCTGCCAGCAATAAATGCTTTAAAACCATAGAATTAGAAAATATCATCCCAAATGAGGTAACTCAATTTCAACAGAACACACATTGTATGAACTCGCTGATAAATGGTTAGAAGCCCAAAGGCTCAGAATATCCAAGATACAACTCATAGACCACATGAAGCTCAAGAAGAATGAGGACCAAAGTGTGGATACTTTGATCCTTCTTAGAAGGTGGATCAAAATACCCATGGCTCACAGTTAATCAACAGACTGAGCATAGTTTACCCAATGAAGAAGCTAGAGAAAGGACCCAAGGAGCTGAAGAGATTTGCAGTTTCATAGGAGGAACAATAATATGTATGAACCAGGATCCCCAGAGCTCCTGTGACTAAATCACCAACCACAGAATACACATGGACTGACCCATGGCTCCAGCTTCATATGTAGCAGAGGATAGCCTTTTCAGACATCAATGAGAGGAGAGGCCATTGGCCCTATGAAGGCTCAATGCCCCAGTGCAGGGGAATGCCAGGTCAGAAAAGTTGGAGGTGGCATAAGCAGGGACAAGGGGGATGTCATAGGGGTTTTTAGAGGGGTAAGAAATGGGACACCATTTGAAATGTAAATAAAGCAAATATCAAATAAAAATGAAAATATCTAATAAAAATATCAATAAATAAATAAAATAAAATGCACACATTTTCTAGTTAAATTTTAAAAAATGGATTGCCTCTTTTCATCTGGACCTGCAGTTCTGGAGCAATTAAACATGTCGCCTTCTAAAGATCCAAGTCTAGTCTCACACAGGGGGATTCCATGTGCTCCCAGATACAGTATCTCCCAAGCCAAGCCAACAGCTGACTAAGCAAGACAAGGATATCAAGGTTCCCATGATACCCAGCCATAGCTTTCCTTCCCCAGGTTAGATCCAGACCTGTGTCCCCCCACCATGTTATCAGCTCTTCGGAGGCATTCAGTGGTATCTGTGGTTACCCAAGACTCAGAACCTGTCATCCTCTTGGGGTACACTCAAACTTCCTGTATCTGCCTTGCCCAGTGATGCAAGTCTTGGCCAGATGCAGGTGACTATTTTAACCCAGAGTGGCACACCCTCATAAAAGAAGGAGAAGGAGGGATATGATAAGGCATTTATGGGGGTGGGGAGAATCAGGAAAGAGGATAGTCATTTGAAATGTAAATAAATAAAATAGCCAATAAAAAATTAGGAAGATCAACAATATCAACCAACCAGACCCCCTAGTTTGCCCTGGGACTAGACCATAAGCCACAAGCTTCATGGAGCCACCCATGGATCCAGCTGCTTATTTAGCAGAGGATTACATCAATGAGAGGGGAGGGCCTTGTTCCTGTGGAAACTTCATACCCCAAGTAAGGAACTGTAAGGAGGCATGACAGGATGATTGTGTGGGTGGGGGAGCTCACTCATAGAAGCAGGAGGTAGGGGGTTGGGTTAGGAGGGTTACTGAGAGGATATCAGGAAGGGACATAACACCTGAAATGTAAATAGATAAACTATACAATAACAAATGGAAATACACATTTTTCCTTGATCTTTTGAACCAAGACAAGAAGTAGGTAAAAGTAGCTAATATATCTACATATTTCGTTTCAGAACTGCTGACCTACAGAGCAAGATCTTAGACAGCAATTTTTATTCAGATAAGACCCTCTTTTGAAAACCCAAACCAAAACTGAAAATTTATTATTTATATAATATTGTACAAATATATATATTTACACTGTCTTGCTTAGCATGCACAAAACCCATGGTTATATCCATAAAGAAAGAGGAGTGGTGAATAGCTGTCATTCTTGGTGGAGGCAAGAAGATCATGAGTCCAACGTCATTCTGTGTACAATGTAAATTCTAGGACAGAAGTGATATATACCACTCTGTTTATGTGTGTGTGTGTTTGTGTATGTGTGTGTGTGTTTGACATAGAAAGAGACAGAGAGAGAGAGAGAGAGAGAGAGAGAGAGAGAGAGAGAGAGAGAGAGAGAGAGAGAGAAAGAAGAATGAACAGAAGGGAGAGAAGAAAGAGATATGTAGACAGAAAGGAAAGAAGAAAGGAAGGAAGGAAGGAAGGAAGGAAGGAAGGAAGGAAGGAAGGAAGGAAGGAAGGAAGGAAGGAAGGAAGAATGTTTTTGCAGGGTAAATACAGTTTTCAGCTGGGCATGCTTTCACTTGTCTTTAATCTCTGAACTCACAAAGCAGATGCATGTGGATGTCACTGAGTTTGAGAACAGGCTGGTCTTTAGAGCATGATCCTAGATAGCGAGGTCTATACAGATAAACCCTGTTTTGAAAGCCAAACCAATCACCTAAATTCAAAATAGATTTTAATACACTATTGGAAGATTATATCATGTATTCATGCATAATGAATGCACACACCCACAAAATTTGAAAAAAATTATTTGTATTTTAAAAAGACATTTATTTATTCAATATTAGTGCATTATCATATATACTCGATACATATGTATCACATATACATACATGTACACAAAAAACACTCACACGTGCATCCACATATAAATTTCATGTCCATGTGTGGTAGTCCAGGTACTATTAAAGGTAGGCATTTTTGTCTTTCCACCACATGGATGCCAGTGAATTAACTCATGTTTTCTGCCTTTGTACCACCCCCTTCTTCAGCTAATCCATCATTCATGGGCTTAAACAATGATATATTTTTATGTCAATAATAATTTTTAAATATTTTTAATTAATGAAAAACATTTTCCATTTCATCTTTCCCAGTATTCCTACATCACTGTCTAGTATCTCCACTAAGTTAATGATCTCTTTTCCCATTCCCAAATAACTGGATACATATATTTATATATAAATATATTTATATGCATGTGTATTTCTGTATATAAACTCTTTACTATGAATAGTGTTACATGTATATGTTTTCGGTGCAATTGCCATTTGCCATTGAATAACCAATTAGTGTGCTTATCCCTGGCAAACCCCACCTCTCATACTCCCAATTCATTACACTTGCATATTGTACTTTTCATAGAGTTGAGACTTTTTTGTTCTCTGTATGGGGTTCCCTCTTTCACTGATATCCTTGTAAAGTATCCTTGTCATTTAATATACTTTTATTGGATATTTTCTTTATTTACATTTTATTTTTTTTTTGATTTTTTTTATTATTATTATTCGATATAATTTATTTACATTTCAAATGATTTCCCCTTTTCTAGACCCCCACTCCCCGAAAGTCCCGCAAGGCCCCTTCTCTTCCCCTGTCCTCCCACCTACCCCTTCCCACTTCCCCGTTCTGGTTTTGCTGAATACTGTTTCACTGAGTCTTTCCAGAACCAGGGGCCACTCCTCCTTTCTTCTTGTACCTCATTTGATGTGTGGATTATGTTTTGGGTATTCCAGTTTTCTAGGTTAATATCCACTTATTAGTGAGTGCATACCATGATTCACCTTTTGAGTCTGGGTTACCTCACTTAGTATGATATTCTCTAGCTCCATCCATTTGCCTAAGAATTTCATGAATTCATTGTTTCTAATGGCTGAATAGTACTCCATTGTGTAGATATACCACATTTTTTGCATCCACTCTTCTGTTGAGGGATACCTGGGTTCTTTCCAGCATCTGGCAATTACAAATAGGGCTGCTATGAACATAGTAGAACATGTATCCTTATTACATGGTGGGGAGTCTTCTGGGTATATGCCCAGGAGTGGTATAGCAGGATCTTCTGGAAGTAAGGTGCCCAGTTTTCGGAGGAACCGCCAGACTGATTTCCAGAGTGGTTGTACCAATTTGCAACCCCACCAGCAGTGGAGGAGTGTTCCTCTTTCTCCACACCCTCTCCAACACCTGCTGTCTCCTGAATTTTTAATCTTAGCCATTCTGACTGGTGTAAGATGAAATCTTAGGGTTGTTTTGATTTGCATTTCCCTAATGACTAATGAAGTTGAGCATTTTTTAAGATGCTTCTCCGCCATCCGAAGTTCTTCAGGTGAGAATTCTTTGTTTAACTCTGTACCCCATTTTTTAATAGGGTTGTTTGGTTTTCTGGAGTCTAACTTCTTGAGTTCTTTATATATATTGGATATTAGCCCTCTATCCCAACTCAATTCTTCACAGAGTTAGAAAGAGCAATTATCAAATTCATCTGGAACAACAAAAAACCCAGGATAGCTAAAACTATTCTCAGCAACAAAAGGAAATCTGGGGGAATCAGTATCCCTGACCTCAAGCAATACTACAGAGCAATAGTGTTAAAAACTGCATGGTATTGGTACAGTGACAGGCAGGAGGATCAATGGAACAGGATTGAAGATCCAGAAATGAACCCACACACCTATGGCCACTTGATCCTCGACAAAGAGGCTGAAAACATCCAATGGAAAAAAGATAGCCTTTTCAACAAATGGTGCTGGTTCAACTGGAGGTCAGCATGCAGAAGAATGCGAATTGATCCATCCTTGTCTCCTTGTACTAAGCTCAAATCCAAATGGATCAAGGACCTCCACATAAAGCCAGACACTCTGAAGCTAATAGAAAAGAAACTGGGGAAGACCCTTGAGGACATCGGTACAGGGAGAAAGTTTCTGAACAGAACACCAATAGCGTATGCTCTAAGAGCAAGAATTGACAAATGGGACCTCATAAAATTACAAAGTTTCTGTACGGCAAAGGACACCATCAAGAGGACAAATCGGCAACCAACAAATTGGGAAAAGATCTTTATTTACATTTTAAATGTAAATGTAAATCCAAATGTTTGCCACCCAGAAACCCTGTATTCCATTCCCTGTCCCCATGCTTGTATGAGAATTTTCCCCTACTCACCGACCCACTCCTGCATCCCTGCCCTCAAATTACCCTATGCTGGCAAACTGAGCCTTCACAGAACCAACGGCCTCTCCTCCCATTGATGCCCAATAAGGCCATCCTCTGCTACATGCAGCTGAAGTCGAGGGTCCCTCCATGTGTAATCCTTGGTTGGTGGTTTAGTCCCTCGGAGCTCTGGTGAATCTACTTACTCAATATAGCTTGCTGTTCTTCTTTGGGGTTGGAAATCAGTGTGGCAGTTACTCAGAAAATTGGACATAATTACCTGAGGACCCAGCTGACCAGTCCTTGGTACATACCCAAAGATTCTCCAACATATAACAAGGACATATAATATATATATATGGGTCTTATTTTCCTACAAAACTTCTAAATCCTCTCCCATTTTCTACCCATGTAATTTATGATCATCTCCCAAATTCCACGATAATAGTGGGGAAAATTCTCATACCTGAAATAAAATAAGTCAAAATATATCTAAGACTATTCATTGAAAATATAGTGGTGAAAATTCATGTATCAATCATTGAACCCAGGATTGCATGCATCATAATTGATGCAGGAACAATGACTGATACTATCAAAGAAAAGTAGTGGTTCTATGACTTTATATGACAAGGGAGCATGTAAACAGTGCTGACATAACTGAGGTTGGTATGTACATGGGACAATTTCTGAAAGGTGCCTATACCAAGGTGCCATGTGATGGCGTGCCTCTTTGCTACAATGGTCGTAATATATTCTTTATCATATGTGTAAGATAAAGGCATACATCTTATATGTAAAACATCTGCAAATGGATCGATCGATCTTAAAGATGATTCCATTTTGGACATTTCCTTATACATTGTATAGAAATATATTTTTCTGTAATGAATAGGTTCAAAATGGTAAGTGTGGTGATATCACTACAACTATTGATTAATTTAATATCACCATATACAAATGTATTTTATATTGATAATGATCATATGCAATCTGTGGCAGCTGTTGAGTGGCCTTATTCTTGGTCAGTAAGACATAGATCTATATAAAGTTCTGTCTATAAAGAAAGAATTTGCTCTGAAAGCCATGAGATTGTATAGTTTAGCCTGTGATTTGGCAGCAATATGTAAAAATGAAGGGTGGGCTGTTGACCTGCCTATTTTCATTTGTTTGTTGGCTAGTTCAATTTGAAGCAGTGCCTTACTATGTAGCCTTATGTGACCTTGTAATATGTGTAGCAATGTAGTCCGTGTTTTCTTCACATGCAGAGTGATTCACTTGATTGTCTTGTTAAATCCTGGGATTAAAAGAATATGTGACCCCAACAGAGAAATTGCAGTTTTAAATCTTTAAGTATAATACAGAAAGAGAATAAAAATTCTAAGTTTACTAAAGTTTCCTCTTTTGGAACTAAAGACTTGCAACCAATGCAAAGGATCACAGTGAAGTTGTAGATATTGAGCTAAGAATGAAAAAAAATTACTCAGGTTCAAATGTTACTTTTGTGAAAGGTATAATATATGATTCATAATAGAGAAAGGGATCCTAATAATTAACCAGTAGAGGAAAGTATAATTATTAGTGAGTATTATGCATCAGAAATGGTTAGATTGACAAAGATTTTTGTTGATATTAATCTTGTTACTGTTCTGACTCAGGAAGATTTGGCTGGTTTGCAACTTGCTCTATAGATGAGTTTGGAATTTTAGTAAAGGAGATCCCACTTGCTTATGTCAATCATGTAGTGAGATTCAAGGTAGGATTTATCACAATACCCCTAATGATAGTACTTCTAAATAAATATAAAAGAGTCTCTTAAATGCAGCCCTATGATAACATGTATCCTGGGATTAGAAAAGGACATTCTGAGTATTGTGGAAATTAGGAAACCAGGTGATATACAAATTATAACTCTTTGAGAAAAAGTAATACAATGTGTGTCAAATGAGTCTCTCCATAATAAGAACCATTATATCCACCTGTTCTTTTTCCAGAGAAGGTCCCCTGGAATATCAGATAGTGGAAAACATGAGTGGGACAGGTATTAACATAGTAATTGAGAATATAAATGCAATATTTCAATAACCATTTGAAATATTCAGAGTACAATTCAGTCAGTGGAGGAAGAACAATCATTATTTAGTGGACTGTAGATAAGTGAGATCATGTTCAATGGCTTTAGACTAGCATGGGATTTATTTTGATGAAATTCCAACAAAAAAAAAACCCAATATGGAACCGGGGACTTCCCAAGCTGACAAAAAATTTCAGTGTTTATTCCTGGACCAGTGTGAAACGAGTATAGAATGTGTGAAAGAGTACCATTGTGACTACCGAGTAAACAGAAGGCTGTTTGAGGAGTCAGTAATTAATTACCAGTTCATATTTCCCTTGGATACTAAAAACTTAATTACTGGGCTTGCACTTCTCTCCTTGAATTCATGTTAATGCCAAAGTAATGTATCTTTTCTCATTGAATTATCAAAGTTTAAGCACACCAGTCAGTAGTAGCAAGTGATTTCCTGTACCTAGATGATGACAATTTGCATTCACCAAGAAAAAAAATCATTTTTTCACATGACTTATGCAGCCTACCTGAATAATCATCTATTCTCTATTTTTATAATGCAATAATTTCCTCTTTATCTATAATTCTGTCGTTCAAAGTGCACACCAAATCCTGTGACTACATCCAAAGATAAACGGATCTGGAAATTCAGAACCAACTGGTAACAATACGTTGGTTTATATTTCCTTTTCCTTTTTCTATATTTAATCACTAACTAGTCCCAAGATTATCATTTTCTTCCAAGTACAATTAAATGCTTGCATGAATGAAAGCTCACTCTACTTCTCTACCATGGTTTTGATACAATCTATACTTAATTCCAACTTTATTACATCTTTCTGACAATGCAATTTAAACCATCACCTTAAACTTTCTAGAAACTACTCTTAATTCTAAAATCTATTTGTATCAAATCATTAACTGTTTAAAATCATAAATTCATCCATACAGTTTTAACATATGAAAGTTCACCTTCATTTTGATATACAGGAAAATTGTCCCATGCTGTGGAATATCTCACAGAAGTCAATCACAGAAAATTATAGGCAGTGAAGTGTTTCCCCATGCTAATCACAACATGGTATAAATATGAATAATACAACAATGATAAACATGAGAAAGCAAAGCAGCAGTAAGTAGGCATGCAAAGATGAAGCCCCTGGGGTTTACCATTGTCTGTTACACACATTGCATTTTAGCAAAGTGTAAACTGTATCCAGGAAGCCCATTTGTCTGCTGCAAATTATCCTGCTTGGCATCCTCAATGAATACCTTGGGGAAATGTTTTCAAAATACTATAGTCTGTATTTCAAACTCAATGGAATTGTTTTAAGTGACCACAGCAGATTTTAGAAGATTTACATGGCACATAATACAGAAGATAAAGATGAAAACTGAAGTCAAATATAATATAATATTCCTCAAATCCCACAATAGGGAAGATAGATGAAAATCTCCATGAGGTGAGGACTAGCGAAGTCTACATACTCTGTATAGATTAATTAGGCTACACAATGAAAACATTGATTGCTGAAAGATTTTTTTTAAATGTTTTTGTTTGGCATATGGGCAGGAAATTATCTATCCCAGAATGTGCAGTGTTCATTTAGCTTCTGGACTAAGTTAACCTGCAGGCAGATATTATGTGCCCAGCCCTCCGTCTTTTCAGGATTTAGTTTCATTAATGGATTCACAAGGGCCATGATATTTTCCTGGAGAATATGAGAGTGGTTGAACTGGATTGGCAGGAATTCCTGGCCAGGGAGTACCTTGGATACATTGACAAGGAAATGTTCCTCACAAATTGAAGTAATTTAACACTTAGTTAATAGATGGTGGATTTGTTTGATATTGTTTAGTTGGTGGAGTCTTGCTGTTGAAAGTATATTATATTCAGTGGGTTCTAAGATTAAAAGTCTAGTGCTGACTTTTATTCTCCTCATTAGTCTTTATCATTTATTCTTTTTTTCTGCCTGATTGTATTCAGCATTCTGTATCTTTCATCATGGGGAGTAAAATGGAGTTCATCAATGCAACGAGATTTTAAATGCTCCAGAAAATGTAAATACTAACAGTGCTCCCTAGGAAAAAAATTTATTATACACCTATATGTTCACATATGGTTCCAACATATGTATAATTTGTACATGAAAATAAGATCTCTCTCTCTCTCTCTCTCTCTCTCTCTCTCTCTCTCTCTCTCTCTCTCTCTCTCTCTCTCTCTCTCTCTCTCTCTGTTTCTCCTTAATGTTTCCTGAGTATATGTGTATATATCAAAAAACAAAGTAGGAAAAATGAGATTTAGGAATGTTTTTCCTCTGATGTTGCATAGGTGCTGTTTGTACATATATGTTACACACATAAATATACATTTACATGAATAATTAATACCGTAACTCTTTCAATATATTTATTTTAAAAACATATATGTGATACACATATACAGCTAAATAATGTTAAATAGCAACAAAATGAAACTTCCAGGTAGATTGGTGGAAATGAATATAACCAGAAATAATGAGTGGCATCAATTAAATATGAAAAAGACAAATGCTCCCTGTTCTTTCCATATTAGGATCCTATATATGGTCTTTGCTTTTTTCAGGTTTAATGGAGGCCATTTGAAAAATATGATAATGAAAGCTAGTCACTGGCATAGATGAACACGTTTACAAAGGAATGAGAGTATAATACTTAGTAAATGAAAGTAGAAAGGGGAATTCTGGAGGTATAACTTTTATGTGGATAGTGGTATGACAGGGTTTGGAAACATCACAGTCCACAGCAAGGTTTTGCCATAGTGAAATGTACATTTAGAAGTTGTTTGGAATTTATATACTAGGTTATATTATTGAGTACAATAGTAAATAAGAATATTAGAGCATATGTGATATAATATAATATAGAAAAAGCGTTAGAAGCCAAATCATTAATCAGGAATGGGGATAGGTCTTGTAGTTGGGTTAAATAAGTGGACTATGTTTAGCAAAACTAAGAATGTACAAAGAATCTTTATGAAACGTTTATGAAACGTTATGTAAACACATATATGTGTACATTTATATTACATAGGAAGTACATATGCACTTTATCAGTTATATATTTATTTATATACATAATAATATAGAATATAAATTGTTGTAATTAAAATATGTAATATAATATTCATTATGATACATAATACATAATAAATTACACTATAATTTAAAATATATGGAATTTGCTATTCTTGATTAGAATATAGGGATATATATGTTTGAACAGGGATTTTCTGTGCCTGTGGATTCATTTGCATGCTTATATTTGACTTCTTAGAATGGATAGCTGAAAAGACCTCCATTTTAAGCATTAGGATATTTTAGAATTATGAGATTTATCCTGATTTAAAGATGGTGAACCAATCAGAGATTTTTTTGTACCTGTGGACTGGTAGGGACATTCTTACGTTTTTCCTGCTGCCATCCAGAATGGAGATTCTTAAGGTCAGTTTCTTTTGTGTTTGGTTGGAAACCTTGTTTTTAGCTCATAGGTTTATAATGTTTTGTCTGAGTTCTTTACTTTGTAAGTAGTAATGCTAAAGTGACTGCCAATTTTATTTCTTTTAGAAAAGGGTTAAATACTCAAATTTAATAAGTGGACACTGCTTAGTTTTCAGTGAATTTGACATCAATTTTTAAAATGATATTGTCTTTGAAAGCTTGAAGGGTGCAGCACCTGTTCTGTAGTGCTCAGCCTGACTCAGGTTTGGCCCGTTGCTTGTCAGACACTTTTGTTACTCTTCCTGCACTCTCCATGTTGACATACAAAAGGTTTAGTGTCTCACTGTACATACTAGTTGCACATAAGGAGCATTCTAATCTAGCTTTCTTTATGATGTTTCTGATAATGTGAGAATTGAAACTTTAATTTCCCTTGTACCTAGACTTCCTGTCATTATCAAATGTCATATCACATTCTATCTTCCAAAGATTGACAGTTACTAGTTTTGCAAACTCTAATACTTTATTTAACCATCTTAGTTAATGTTCAAGTAAATTTATGTATGCAGTTGTCATATAGAAAATACAATTAAACATTTTCAGGACCAATGCATCTATCACAGAAATATAATGGAACCAGACTGAATGAAAATAAAGTTGTATATATATTAAAAGTCATATTCTTTTTTTATTCGATATAAGGTTTGTTTTAATGAATTTGTTTCATCTTACACTCACAAATTGCTTCAAAATTAATTTTTGAACCTATTAACTTGAGGATGCACATATTTCCTGTTGTAGCTACATCCCTTTATTGCTATAGGTTATTTTATAAACATAAAAAACAAGGGTCTCTGATTCTTGTGCCTGCCCCTGTGGCACTTTTTCTTCTTTGGGGTTGCCTTGTCTATCCTTAATATGATGGGTTTTGATCTTATTGTATTTCATTTTGATATACTTGTTTGTCATCTCTTGGATGTGCTTTTCTAGTGTGAGATACAAAGAGAACTTATCGGGAAGGGATGGTAGATGGGGAGGAACTGGGAGTAATCGAAAAAGGGGAAAAATAAACATGATCAATTTTATTAAAATTAATTTTCAGTAGAAATTAAATACAGCACTACTTTGAAATGAAAAACAAAATATAATTCCAGTAAGACCTCTAAACCAACAAACATACAAAAATAAAAAAAATGGTTCACCATTGTCACTTTATCTCTTTGATAAAGAACCCCCAAAATCTGTGCATGCTACTTTATATAACTTATAGACTCACCCACATTAGTCGATTAGAGGCCAGAAGAATAGATTAATTATTCAAATAAAGTGCTTACCAATTCATGAGTTAATTTTTGAATCTAGGCAAGATTAAAAAAACTCAACAAGCAACAAATACCTAACACTGGAGCAGTATAACTATATTCAAAATAGATCACCTAACAAGAGAGAAAACATGTTTTATAATTATATAACAGTGTGCATGTAACAGTTCTCTATATAAAGACACCTCATGTTTCTACATATTGGCTATTGACTCCTGAATTTACTCTGTCAACTAACTTTCTTAATTCTACATTGGAATCCCCTTTCCTGTATTATAAGTATCAAAGTGTCAAAACTCACACTTGTTTGATCCCCATATGCATTGAAAAACTGGGAAGTGCAAGCTATCATTGTCTGTTGCGGTTTTCCACTGTTGATAATCCGTACCTTAAATCTTAAGTGGTTTTATCCCTTCCCATTTGTCATGGCAAGTCAGAATATAAATTAATTCCAATAGGAATATTATTTTTATGCGAAATCTATATACCAAAATCTTGTTTTCTGACTACCCTCAACTCCCATACAACTTTGATTCACAATACTTCCAGCTCTTTGAAATATTAAGGTTCACCCTCTAAGAGAAAAGAGCAAAAGTTATAGGCTGTATTGAAGGCTCAAGGGGAGGGGCACTGCAATTAACACAATGCAAGACAGGACAATGGAAGCCAGGTCCTGGTCTGATAGCTTTCTCTTCTATTTCTTCAAAGATTTGAGATATATAAGATAATATTCTAATCCCAACAAATGTGCAATACTTAATGTAAACAAATCATGTCTACCTGTGAAAGAAACAAGAGGTCAAAGAGGGAGCTGACCTTGGTTGCTGCATTGCCTTGCTGATTACTCCTAAGGTGGATGTGACTGGCATCTTTGGTTGCCTCTTCTCTGAGCAGGACCTGCTGCACTGATTTGACTAATCATATCCTGACCCTGCACAGCCCTGCCATCACACATGTGTGCATGGTTGCCAGGCTGTAGGGATTCAATTTTTTTCTAAAGCTATTTACAAAGGCAGGTGACCCTAATCTGTAATCTGTCCTATTTCTAGCATGAAAAATTATTGTATTAATAAAACCTTGTATAAATTGGTCAAGAATAAGTTCAAGATTTTTTCTGTGTAATGGTGACTATAAAATATTGATTTATATTCACCTTTAGATGTCTATACTAAGGAGAGAAAGTGTACTTTGGAAAAATATAACCCAAACTGAAGAATGTACAAGAGCACTAAGTACTTGTAGTGATATCAGTAGTAATCACCAAGGATAAATGATGCTGCCTTAACAAAATTCTGCAATAATCATGTTTTACTTTATTAGGTATATATTTAAAATTTCTTAGAAGTTCTTATAAATAAAATGCTTAACCTGAACATAATATTTGTTGTTTTGTGAAAGTATTTTTTATCATTCAGTGATGATTTTTTTCTCATTTTTTAAACAAACATTTTGCTGTGACATACTTACATATGTTACGTTGCTTTTTATCAGGATAGTACTGAGTAGAATTGTCTGGACTAGGAAGTCACTTTGAAGTATGGGCTGGCTTTCACCTCAGAGATTAGCTAGCTCCTACCATATAAGTGCTAGAAAAATGTCCTGTGGACCATTTTCAGCTATATTTTATTATTTTTAGTTATTGTGTGTATTTTTCTCCCTGTCTCCATTACTCAATCTCTTTCTCTTGGTTTTTCTTCTCTTCTCTCTCTCTCTCTCTCTCTCTCTCTCTCTCTCTCTCTCTCTCTTTCTCTCTCTCTCTCTCTCTCAGTGATTTAAATGCTTGCTGAATATGGAAATGAAAGAACAAACAAATAATTAGAAGGCCCCCTGAATTAAATGTTCATATATTCAGTTATTTTCCACTAAAAGTAAATATGATATGACTTAGTATCCTTTTCTGAAAGTCAAAATTTACATGGGAATGGGAAATGAATATGGAATTAGTAAATGTGTTTTGAATTTGACAATCTACGCAGTGCACTATGCTAAAAAATTGCAAAAATAAAAAGGCAGCTTTGAATTCATATGTGAATACATGGCTTTCCATCCCATGGTAGAACTTTCAGAAGCAAACTCTATGTGGCCAAATTTGCTTCAATGTAGGACTGAGCAAATAAGTGTGGTAATATATCAATTCATGCCATACAGGAAAAAAAGAGGGTGACTATGTTTAAACAGGCTATGCTATAGCATATCAGTCCCTCTGCAGCTTCTGCCAGTGCTGGAGAAGTGTAAAGCTGGCTTAAAAGTTATTTATGCCTTATTGGATCTTAGGATAACCATTCAAATATTGCTTCCTACTAGGAAAATAGCCAGTGATACTACAATGCTGTAGAGTTGTATTTGCCTAAATTTTCAGAGGATGCCTGGCAGCAAGCAAGTACTCATGAAAACATACTGATATATTATTTTTAAAGACAATGTGTGCATTAATAGCAATTTCTGGCCAGGAAGATCTCTGGATTTAGGGTTGTAGAGTTCTAACCTTGGGCCCAGAAAGCCAATTTGTTAGGGAAGAGGCTAGTGATAAGGATCGTCAGCCATGTCCTTACCAGAATGATAGGTTCTCCTACCAGAATTTAATTAAGTTTATCCTCCTCAAGTATGACAAAGGCTTGCCTCTCTGGTGTTTCTAGATCACATCACATTGAAGGAGAGAATAACCATCTCAATAGTATCTAAGAATAAAAACATGCATGATATGTGTTCAGTAATCTATGCTATGATATTCCATGGATTAAATCATGCTGTTATGAACTGTGATTTGATTCTGATTCTAGAATTAATAGTGTTATCTGGGAAATTTATATACAGTTCTATTTACTGCTAATCATATCTGTGTAAGGAAAGAGGACTTAAACAGGCCAAATCCAATGGTTACTTAACATGGGCATTTAGAAAGACTGATGCTGTGTGGAAATAATAGATCTTACAATCGACCCAAAGGATACAGGACACACTATCTGGGAATATAAAAAGTTGTGTACTTACTGTTTTTTCATTTTTCTGGACAGATGTATAATTTGCATGCACTCAGTTTTTCCAAAACTCCTCTTTTTCGTAGTAAGAATTCTACATTACATGTGATTATCATTTTACTATTTTTTTTACCATTTCATTGTCTCTGATTATTCATGCCTGTCCTCCACCTCCACTTTCCCCTCTTATATCATTTTCTTATTTCTTCTTTTGATCACACCCTTAGTGTGTTTGGAAATCGTGAGAAAGAATCTCAATATTTGGCTTCAATCTCTCAATCTTGAAGTAATAATTTTGCTTCTATCTCTTGAATCATATGAGTAAAGATGTGAAATGTATGTCTTCAATGATTTTTATTCTATTTTTAAATGTGCATTTGGCCAATTTGATTTATAATTAAATTTAGATTTAAAATTTTAGTAAAAAAATGACCACTTATAGTACGTGACTTTACATCTAACACCTCAGAAGCATAGACAGAGAATCCACATTGAGTTTATTTATTGCCAGGATTACATTTTGGTATCTTTTATTACAAGCAACAAAAATGTGTTAATAAAATTAAAAAGGTAGCAAAAGATTATTTCTGGTCTTTCAGTGTCTTGAGTGGCAAGCCGAGGGTTGATGAAGAAGCAGCTGATATCTTCAACCACAGAGAGGAAGCAGAGGGAGCTATTGAAACATCATGATATTTTTGAAGAAAGCTACACATACTGTATCTTTTGTCCAGAATTGTTGCATCTATTAATCTTCTCCAAACAGCCATAAACTATGAGTCAAGTGTTTGAAAATTGAAGATTAATAGTGGGCATCTCACTCAAACAATGGGGTTCTATACATTGTCTCTCAAAGTCTCACAAATATACCACAATAAAATGTATATTGTGCAACTTTAAAACACAGTTATCTTTCATAGAATTGCTTAAAAGTCCAAGTATATTCTGAACCTCATATCAATACTTTCAATGTGACCCTTGTAAAATCAAAAGCAAGTTACATATTTCCAGAATAAAATGGCACAGAGCATGCATTATTATTACCTGCTCTTTAAAATGGACTAAGGCTGTCCCGAAAAATACTTAGGATGGCTTCAAGATTCATATTTTTTATTCTACCTCCAGGTCGCTGTAATTCCTTCTGTGTATAATCTATCTCGTATTTGTGATGAATATCAAACTCAAATAAGTTTATCATAGCAAGTACATTTCCAAAGATTGAATATCACATATTTTTCCTGAGACTTGCAAAGACTTGCAATTTCAAACACTTTAAATATTCAGTATCTTAAATAATCCAATGTCTTTCAAAATCCAAATTTTCTACAAAAAATTTAAAATCCCATATTGAAAAAAGAGGCTCCTACAACATTCAATAGAGAATAAAACAACAATGTGAACAAAGTATAATCAAACCTTATCCATATTATAATTCATTATCAAAATATCTGTGATGCACTTACAATTTTCTGGTATCTTTTAAATAGTCTCTAGTTCTTCCCTTTACTCTACACATGCAGTTAGTCTTCTAGACTAAGGCAGTCTCCACCCCATGTCTGCTGCTGATCTTGCTGGTCATCCTATGACACATGCATTCCCCAACATGTGCGATACTTTGCAGCAACCAGACTGCACTTTCATCTGTAACCTCTTCTGGCATGTCTTCAGGAGATTTATCCATGCCTCACAGTGACAATCCTCAGCTGTTTTCCATGATGTCTTAATGCCTTCATAACCAGTTTCACTTGACTGAATATAGCCACTAGTGTTTTCAGTAGGCAACAGATATAGGAGCTCATCCTTTTTGGAACACAGTTTCTGCATGCTGACTGTGAGGCATCACTTCCCAGACAATTCACATCTACAATGCTGGCCTCTTCTTTATCACAACTGATTGATTTTTAGATGAATGTGGCCAGGATCAATTAAGAGCAAGGCAAGGGAGTCTTTCACTTTAGTGGTTCTGGTATTTAAATTTCTGAATTGAGATTGTATCCATTAAATTCAGGAAAAAAGGGTTACCTCAAGAGGAAAGGAAATTCTGGAGGATACGGGCTTAGAGACTGAACGAAAAAATATAATGTGCTCCTCTTGATTTCTGTTTTTATATTTAGTGTACTTAAAAAGAAATAAGAATATATAGAGATATTAAACAGAATAAATCTGAAGAAGAATCAGTAGACTTTGATGATGTTTTCTATTTGAAGAAATGGAGGAAATACAGCAGCCAAAAAAAAAAAAAAAAAAAAAAAAAACAAAAAACAAAACAAAACAAAAAAAACATTACAAGGCATCCAAAGAAAGCTCTGGTTATGGACACAGTAGGTTACAATTTCTCCCTTCTGGATTCTCAATTGGCCAACTTGTATGAAGCAGCAGACTCCTCAGAGGTAGCAAGGCTTATTAATACAGACTTTGACAATCACACACTAATGATAAAGATAAGATCTTAAGGGTTCTGAGAAAAAAAAAGTATATTCTAGAAGACATAACAGTGTTGTTTCAAAGTTGAATATGCGGATGGACTGAGGAAGTGTTGTGGTAACAATAGAAAGAGAAAAGATAATTTTTGATGAAAAACTCTGGAAAGAAAATTATATTCCCAACAAATTGGGAAAAGATCTTCACCAACCCTACGTCTGACAAAGGGCTAATATCCAAGATATACAAAGAACTCAAGAAGCTAGACCCCAAGAAACAAAATAACACTATTAAAATGAGGTACAGATCTAAACAAAGAATTTTCACCTGAAGAAATTCGGATGGCTGAGAAGCACCTTAAGAATCGTCTCCAACCCTAAATCCGACAGAGGGCTAATATCTAATATATACAAAGAACTCAAGAAAGTAGAACCCAGAGATCTAAATAACCCCATTAAAAAGTGGGGTACGGAGCTAAACAAAGAATTTTCACATGAAGAACTTCGGAGAGCTGAGTAACACCTTAAGAAATGTTCAACATCGTTAATTATTAGGGAAATGCAAATCAAAACAACCCTGAGATTTCACCTCACACCAGTCAGAATGGCTAAGGTCAAAAATTCAGGAGACAGCAGGTGTTGGCGAGGATGTGGAGAAAGAGGAACATTCCTCCACTGCTGGTGGCATTGCAAGATGGTGCAAACACTTTGGAAATCAGTCTGGCGGTTCCTCAGAAAACTGGGCATGTCACTTCCTGAGGACCCTGTTATACCACTACTGGGCATATATCCAGAGGATTCTTCAGCATTCAATAAAGACACATGCTCCACTATGTTCATAGCAGCCCTATTTGTAATAGCCAGAAGCTGGAAAGAACCTAGATGTCCTTCAATGGAGGAATGGATACAAAAAATGTGGTATATTTATACAATGGAGTACTATTCAGCCATTAGAAACAATGAATTCATGAAATTCTTAGACAAATGGATGGAGCTGGAGAACATCATACTAAGTGAGGTAACCCAGTCTCAAAAGATCAGTCATGGTATGCACTCACTGAAAAGTGGATATTAGCCTAGAAACTTTGAATACCCAGGACATAATCCACAAATTAAATGATGTCCAAAAAGAATGGAGGAGTGGGCCCTGGTTCTGGAAAGACTCAGTGCAAGAGTATAGGGGAATTCCAGAACAGGGAAGTGGGGAAGGGTAGATGGAAGAATAGGGGGACCGAAGAGGGTTTATGGGACTTGCGGGGAGTGGGGACCCAGAAAAGGGGAAATCATTTGCAATGTAAATAAAAATAAATAAAAAAATTAAAAAAATTAAAAAAAAACTGAACTCAAACCACAATTTGAAATCCGAACTATATTTATATGGGCAGGCAAAGTATTCTTATTCAGAAATGGGTTCTAGTCCAAACATTAAAAAAAAAAAAAAAGAAATGCTCAACATCATTAGTTATTAGGGAAATGCAAATCAAAACAACCCTGAGATTTCACCTTACACCAGTCAGAATGGGAATGGAAGGAGTTGATCTGGGTGAGAGGAAAGATACTGGGGAGACCTGCATGGAGTGGGTGGAGGAAAATGAGATATATTGAATGAGAGAATAATAAAAACAATAATCACAGAAAATCTTAAATATCAGACAATAGGAATTGAAAACAATTATTACTGAAGAACAAGAATTTAAAATTTTCACTCAAGACCACACTTGATATATGTATATATGAGAGCGAAGACACATTATTAACAGAATCATGTTAATTTTAGGAAAGACTCATCTTATCTCATGCTTGTAGAAATCTACAAAGCGAGTTCAACACCAATAAACTTGGTAAACGGACCTTTTTATATTATAGGTTACAGTGTCATACCCAAGTTGGAGAGACCACAAAGACCATATTAGCGCCAATTCTGATGTAAATACTTAAGGGTCTTTGCTACATTTTTAAAATTTTCTATGTTCTTTGTTTATATTCCAAATGATTTTCCCTTTCCCTCCCCCTAGGACCCATTAGTCCTCTTCCCTCTGCCAGTTACCCAATCAAACCCTCCCACTCCTCTGTCCTTGCAATTTTTTACAATGCTACATCAAGCCTTCCAGGACCTGGGCCCTCTCCTTCCTTCTTCTTGGGAATGATTTGAAATGTGGGTTGTGTTTTGGGTATTCTGAGCTTCTGGGCTAATATCCACTTATCAGTCACTGCATTCCATATGTGTTCTTTTGTGAATGAGTTACCACACTTAGTATGATATCTTCCAGTTCCAACCATTTGCCTATGAATTTTATAATTTCATTGTTTTTAATTCCTTTTTAACCATATTTTATTTCCTTCAACCATGTCTCATACCAGTTTCCCAGTGCTCTCTCCTTACAAACATAAGGAAACACCTGACTTGTATATACAGCATAATAATATTCCTCCTGAATGGAACCCAAATACCTCATGAATCTGGTGTTACAGGAATTTGAATATTTTATTAACATATAAACAAGAGATTTTCAAGGGATATTGCAAGGACAGTCTTCACTGCATTACTTATCATCTTCTTTTTTTATATTTTTATTTTCTATATTCTTGTTTACATGCCAAATGATTTTCCCTTTCTCAGATCCCCCCTCCCCATATGTCCCATAAACCTTCTTCTCTCCACCCATTCTACAATCACGTCTCTCCTTTTTCTCTGTCCTTATATTCCCCTCCAACACTAGATCAATCCTTTCCAGGATCAGGACCCTCTCCATACTTCTTCATGGGAGTCATTTGTTATGCTATTGTGCCTTGGGTATTCAGAGCTTCTGGGCTAATTAATATCCACTTATCAGAGATTGCATTCTATGTGTATTCTTTTGTGATTGGGTTACCTCACTTAGGATGATATTTTGCAGATCAAACCATTTGCATAAAAATTTTGTGAATTCATTGTTTCTTTTTTTTCTGTATGCATTAATTTGTTACATATCAATAGAAGAGAACAGAGACATATATGTTAAAATAGAAACAAACTGGGGTAGATAGATTAGGCAGTTTTTTTTCAGTAGCATGTTATATATATTTAAAGTAGTTAACAGAGTAGTATTCCATTGTGTAAATATACCACATTTTCTGTATCCATTCCTCCTTTGAGGGACATCTGGGTTATTTCCAGCTTCTGGCTATTATAAATAAGGCTGCTATGAACATAATGGAGCATGTGTCTTTATTGCATGCCGGGGAATCCTTTGGGTATATGCCCAGGAGAGGTATAGCACGGTCCTCCGGAACTGTCATGTCCAGTTTTCTGAGGAACCGCCACACTGATTTCCAAAGTGGTTGTACCATCTTACAGCCCCACCAACAGTGGAGGAGTGTTCCTCTTACTCCACATCCTCGCCAACACCTTCTGCCTCATGAGATTTTGACCTTAACCATTCTGTCTGAGAATAATATAGGACAGTGTTAGCTGCCACATCATATTACACACAAATTAAAACATAGTTAAAGATCAATGAGAATCTTGTGAGGTTGACTGACATAAATGGATGGAGAGAAATATTTCCCATGAGCACACACCATATGCAGATTTAAAAGAAAAATTGTATTATTATACCATTTTATATACAATATGTATACTTCATTCTGTATAAGTGCACTTTCTCCCACATACTTTTCATTTCAGTTAAACTACAATTCATCTAACACAGCAGGCTTTATGAGTCAATGTGTTAAAAATGACTATTCTTTAAAATATCACTGTGAGAGTATCCATATTGACTTTCCTCGGCCACCAAGAAAGGGGGAAGTACTTCTGGCAACAGTAATTACAGGTACCTCTTTCAGTTATGGGCATTAGCACTTCTGTAGCACTTCTCGATTGACACAGGAAATGTGCTGTTTTTCATAAGGGCTTAGCAAGTAACTCTGTATATGGATGTGGTGGGGATTAGAGGTCCTTCTAAATAACCAGAAGCAGTTGGATCATCAGGTGGATATTGTTAGCTTGTATGCAAGTACTGCTCATAAGTCAGCATGAAGACAGGCCCATTCCACCTTAGGTTTCTTTTACATATGGGACAAAACTTTTCCTCCTTAGATCAACCACTCCTCTAAGAATGATTGCTGATCAAAATAGTAAACCTGTTGTAAAGCCCAACTAACCAAGGGTTTTGTTGTTGTTGTTGTTGTTGTTTTGTTTTGTTTTTTGTTTTTAAAGGAAATCCCATTTTGTGTGATATCAGGGACTAAATTATAACTCTAAGAAAAAAATGCAGTTTTTAGTATATTAACTTGCTGATTGATATGAAAATTTCTCAAATTAGATGTAACACAAATTAAAACACATAACCCCTAGACTAGTGGGTGACATTCTGAGATGCAGCAAAAGGGATGGTGGAGACCTTGATCTAGAGATCCACTGTGTTCATTGCAACCTTATTTATCTTAGCCAGAAGCTGGAAAGAACCCAGATATCCCTCAATGGAGGGATATATAAAGAAAAGGTGGTATATTTGCACAATGGAATGGTACTTAGCAATTAAAAACAATGGATTTATGTAATTCATTGGCAAATGGTTGGAACTGGAAGATATCATAATAAGTGAGGTAACTCATTTACAAAAGAACACATATGGAATGCAGTGACTGATAAGTGGATATTAGCCCAGAAGCTCAGAATACCCAAAACACAAACCACATACCTTAGAGGGATGTTTGGTTCTGTGTATCCCACATCTTCTCTGCTGCTCAGAGAGGCAAGATGAGGGAGTTTAACTGTGCTTATCCCATGCTGGGAGGGTGTCAACCTATGCAAAGCCAAGGGACCCTGCTCCCATTTGGGGGGGCATAGTCTAAAGAGCCAGGGTCTGCTTGAGCTGGGGTTGGTGTTCTAGGGCTGGCAGGTAGGCTGAACCATCTGGTTCTCAGACTCTTGCGTATCCCAGTACCTCAGGAAGTCATAGAAGAGTTGAGAATGGAGTAGTTCAGGGTCTTCTTGCACCTTCATCATAGAAAGTGACATACACAATAGTAGGGGTCATATATAGATACCCATATCAGGACAATGTGCAGAGTAAAAGACTTTGGATCATCCTATCCTAAATCCCATATTGCAATCTGAATTGCTCCTTAATGGCTCAGCAAAAATTTTAGAAGACATTATATACTAAAGCCAGTGGTACTGGAAGGAGTTCCAGCAAGGCCACAGTACATTCCAGCATAATAGGGCTGATGCACATATGTAATTCTACAAAGAATGACACATGCACAGGGTCGGTAGAGGTCAAAGTTATGTGGAGTCCATGCACTGAGTACAGAAATAAATATATGGTCTTCTATTCCTCCCTATGAAGGTATTTCCATTTCATAAATTCCCCAAATAGAAAAACTTGTTTACCACAGTAGTACTTTACTAGGTATAGGATTGACATCAAAATAAGATTCCTTATTGCATGCAGTAAATATACATTACATGTGAATCAAGAATAATTTTGGGTTATTATTTTTGACTCATAATTTACTGCATTCTTAACTATACTGGTGATTTTTACATACATCATGAATTTGAATTTTGTATTTTAATTTGTCTTTATGTGTGAGCATTTGTCTCTCTGTATGTTTGTGCTTCATTCTGATTCCTTTATTATTTGTTTAATTTTATAATGGGAATTTTTTATTTGCTGTATTTTTTCAAAGGGGAGAGAGAATATGAAGATTTAGGTGGTTTTAGAGGTGGCAAGAATCGGGTAGGAGAAATACAGTGGAACACAAATAGAATATATTGTCTGAAAAGTTCTATTTTCAAAATTTGGTGAATAAAAACAAATATAGATTACATGTTAATTCATCTTAGCACATTAGAATTAAATTTATCTACTTCTGGGAGGATGCACCTCCATTGGTGAGAGGATAATATGTGGAAATTTATTCTCAACTTTTACCATGACGTTTTCTGTATGAAACGTTGATAATTTGGTTTGACTGGAGATGACTTCACATTCTCTACCCACTCACAGCTGCCTCAAGTTTATTTTTCATCTCAGGAAGTGTGTTGCAATAGGCATGCATTTTACTTTGATCTACACCTGTACTTCTCAATGGTTTTCAGAATATTAATAATCATTAGATCTCATTTGTACTGTCCATTTCTACAGGCCTGTAACAGGAAGCGATTGCAACAGCTTTTGTATAACTAATGTCTCAGATAAATTATTTGTTCCACTGTAAAACTTTTTCATGGTTTACCTTCAGTTCTTTTGGTGCTTTTTGGTAAAGAGTCTAACTGCAGCCTAGGATTCCTCTTGACTTTTATTATTCCAAGTGGCCTCACACAATATTTACTCAAATCTTATTTTGCCCAAAATGGGATTACAGATTTAGCATGGTAAATTCAATGTACTTTTTCTCTTTTTTTGCAAATTTCATGCTTAAAAAGAAATGAAATAATGAAATTCACAAGTAAATGAACTGAACTAGGAATCCTCAAACTGAATGATGAATCCTAGATTCCAAAAGATAAATATGATATGTATTTGCTTATATGTGAACAATAGCTAGTAAGTCAGTAATAAATCTCTAAAACAGCAACCTGGAAAATCAGATTGGGTTTAGCCTAAAGCACTTGGAATGACAGACAGATTTCCTTAGGAAAGGGAAATTAAATATTTTGATAAAAATGGGCAGAATGGAGAATGGAAAGGGAATAACCAGGAGTGAAGTGGAGATGGGAGTAGAAGAGGGAACATGGGGATAGACAGTTAAAATTAACATCCCTTTGAGGATTAGTAAGGAAACAAACAATAGTCCCTTCATGAATATATGCATATATGAAAGCTAATTAAATGGAATTGCCATATGATATGAAAGACAGAGATAAAAGTGAACATCTCGGTTACCAAATGATCTTTCCAGTAAGAAAATGGGGTTACACTAGCAAATTCACGGAAAAATGAGATGTTGAACTGGTACCTACTTACAGGCCATACCTCAACATCCATTCTACTGTCTTTGGTTAAAGAATGTAGTCTACATGCTACTTAAATAGCAATATACACAATAAGCAAGCAATAAATCCTATGTTCTACAATAGTATCTTGTCTGAAAGACATGCTATGACAATGGTGAACGAAAGCATTTGGGAGTACCCTACTAATATATAATTGGAATTCAGGGATTCTTCATGAGTTGGCAACAAGTAGAGAGAGCCACATTGTTACACATTGTACAGAGAATGACAGCTTTTGGGACACACATCCCTAAGCTTATTGATTCCACCAAATCCATCTGTTCAGTGTGAAGTTAACCATTAAAAAGAGGAGGTAAAACAAGTGTAATAGCCAGAACACATGAGAAACACCAAGTAAATAATCTTAGCTCATGTGAACTCTCAGAGTTTCTGTTATTGTTCCTCGGCATATATATTATGGCTTCTATTACAGCACCAATATCGAATTCCTGAATATGTTAGTGTGCCTTTCTTTGTTGTGCTATTTTCTTGGACTCTCTTACTTCTGTTTGTTCATTTTGTTCATTTCCAATTTTTTAGCATTTGTTTTTTAATACAATTTCTTATTTTCATTTTATTTTATTTTTAGCCCTTAGAAAAGTTTTGAAATAATGGAAATTCATGAGGGCAGGGACTCAGTCTAGTAGAGGGAGATTAAGTGTAATCAGCCTATATTATTGAGGAAAAGTCATTTTTTCCAATAAAAATCACTAACATTAAGTACATTTTCCCCAAATACTTTCAATACTCATGATTTTGTTTACACTATGAATGTAAATGCGTGGCGATTTTCTCCCTTCTTATAATGTTAAAATATGGTCCACTAAGTCAGACAGAATTCATTATTCATCAGTTTTGGCTATATAATAACTAATAAACAAACAAATCTAAAATATCAAGTGATCATTTCTAACATAGAAACAAAACAAACAAAAATAATTTACTTGGCAGATTTCAGATATATGTTAAACAACATAAGAGAAATTACTACTTATGAAAAATTATAAAAATGCTTTACTTGCAGTGGAAGAGAGAGGAAAAAGAGGAAATTATTCAGAATTCATGGACAACTAATCAAATGATTGAATTGTTTGCACAATATCATTTCATCTTAATTATTGATGGTATTTGCAATATAGAAATTGATTTAATATATTAAAATAAACTTAAACCTAATTTGGTCCCCAATAACAAAATAAACTATGGTAATATTCTCCCTATCATAGTGAAAAAGTAAGTACAGGCACGTTGGAAATGGTTAATTGAAAAGTTCTTGTGGTATCATAACAAGATTTTAGGTTGAAAATGCTCAGCACGATGGCCACAGATTGTGAACCCTAGTTCAAAGTGTTTGAGATCACAGACTTCACCACAGGCTCTGACTGGGAAATGTATATTTCAAAAGGCTAATAAGTCTGGAATGACTGGAAACTGGATACTCTCTGGTAAAACCAGTTTCACAGTGCTCAGAGCTGATCCTGTACCACAGAGCTCTTTATCAAAATATTCCTGGAAGAGATTGGGTCCCACAGGAGTGCATACAAGCCTGTGAGTGCAGGTAAGACCACCACTTCTCAGAGTGGCGAAGAGGTCCTTCTGCTCAGTGGAACCTGCCCAGAGCTCTCATGTTATAGTAACCAAGAAACAACCTGGGACAGGATCCTTGTGATTTCCATATATAGCAAGATCTGATCCTGTGCCACAGAGCTCTTTATCAAAATATTCCTGGAAGAGATTGGGTCCCACAGGAGTGCATACAAGCCTGTGAATACAGGTAAGACCACCACTTCTCAGAGTGGCGAAGAGGTCCTTCTGCTCAGTGGAACCTGCCCAGAGCTCTCATGTTATAGTAACCAAGAAACAGCCTGGGACAGGATCCTTGTGATTTCCATATATAGCAAGATCTGATCCTGTGCCACAGTGCCCCATACACAAATGTTTCTGGGACAGAGCTGATCTACTAGGAGTGCTAACACAGAGTTTTACAGGAGAAACAAGCCACTGTAAAAGACAGCAAGACCAGCTAACTCTGCAGAAAACAATATGATGAGAGGGAGGTGAAAGAATATATGCAACAGAAACCAAGGCTATTTGGCATCTTAAGAGCCCAGTTTTCCAACCACAGCAAGCTGTGGATACCTCAGCACACCTGAAAAGCAAGGCTCTGGTTTAAAAACACATATCAAGATAATGATAAAGGGCTTTAAGGAGGACATAAATAATTTCCTTAAGGAAATACAGGTGAACATAGGTAAACAGGTAGAAGCCCTCTAAGAAGAAACACAAAAATTCCTTAAAGAATTACAGGAAAACACAATCAAACAGGTGAAGGAATTGAAAAACCCATCCAGGATACAATGAGAAGAACAAACCGAAGGATGTTAGTTACAGAAGAAAGCAAAGCCTATAGAACTCCAAATAGATTGGACCAGAAAAGAAATTGCTCCTGTCACATAAGAGTCCAAACACAAAATGAACAAATCAAAGAAAGAATATTAAAAGCAGTAAGGGAAAAACATAAAGTTACATACAAAAGCAGACCTATCAGAATTGCACCAGAGTTTTACCTAGAGACTATGAAAGCCAGAAGATATTGGACGGATGTTATACAAACCCTAAGAGAACACAATGTTAGCTCAGGCTAATATACCCTCAAAACTCTCAATTACCATACATGGAAAAATCAAGATATTCCATGTGAAAACCAAAATTAAACAATATCTTTCAACATGTCCAGCCCTACAATGGATAATAGATGGAAAACACCAACAAATTGAGTGAAACCACACCCTAGAAAAAGCAAGAAATTAATCTTCTTTCAACAAATCCAAAAGAAGATAGCTACCCAAACATAAAAACAACATTGAAGAAAAACCGGAAGCCATAGTCACTATTCCTTAATATGTTTTAACATCAATGGACTCAATTCTTTAATAAAATGACAAAGAGTAACAGATTGGATGGAAAGAGGACCCAGATTTTCGCTGCATATTGAAAAAAACCTCAGTGTCAAAGAAAGACACTAGCTCAGACTAAATGGCTGGAAAACAATTTTCCAAGAAATGGTTCAAAGTGGGGGAAAAACTGAAGTAGCCATTCAATATCAAATAAAAACAATTTTCAACTAAAACTTATCAATAAGTACAAAGAAGGACACGTAACACTAATCAAAGGAAAAATCTACCAAGAAGAACTTGCAATTCGAAACATCTATTCTCCAAATGCAAGGGCCCCCACATTCATAAAAGAAATTGTAGTAAAGGTCAAAAGCACATAATATTGGTACACTTCAATACCCCACTCTCATCAATGGGCAGATCATGGAAAGATAGACAAATGGAAACTATCAAAAGTTAGAGACCAAATAGATTTAACAACTATATATTCAACATTTTATACTAAAACAAAAGAATATATCTTCTTCACAACACCTCATAGGATCTCTAAAATTGACCATATATAATCAGTTACAAAACAGATACAAGAAAATTGACATAATCCCATGCATCCTATCAGATCACCACTGACTAACCCTGGTCTTCAATAGCAAGAAAAATAACAGAAAGCCCACATACACATGAAAGCAGAACAATTCCCTATTCAATGATAAGTTCTGCAAGGAAGAAATGAAGAAATTTAAGAATTCTTAGCATATTTTGAAAATGAAGGCACAACATACACAAAGTTATGGGACACAATGAAGCAGTGCTAAGAGGAAAACTCATAGCTCTATGTGTCTCCAAAAAGAAAATGGAGAGAGTTCTGAATGGTCTAGATCAAAGTAGCAAATGCATTGAGGAGGAGTAGATGGCAAGAAATAATCAAACACAGGGCTGAAATCAACCAAGTACAAACAAAAAGAACTATACAAAGAATCAACAAAACCAAGAGCTCATTCTTTGAGAAATTCCAGAAGATAGATAAACCTGTATCCAGACTAACCAGAAGTCACAGAGACTGTATACACATAAACAATACAAGAAATTGGAGATATAACAACAGAAATTGAGTAAATTAAAAATAAAAACCATCAGATTCTACTATAAAAGCCTATATTCAACAACACTGGAAAATCTGGATGGAACAGACAATTTTCTAGAGAGATAGCAAGTATCATGTTAAATCAATATCAGATAAGCCATCTAATCAGTCCCAAAGCCTTTAAAGAAATAGAAGCAGTCAATTATTGTATCCTAACCAAAAAATCACAAGACCAGATGGTTTTAGTGCAGAATTTTATCACAAAGAAGACCTTATATCAATACTCTTCAAACTATTTCACAAAATAGAAACAGGAGGATCACTATCTAGCTCATTCCATGAAGCTACAGTTACACTATGTATTCTCCCTTGGAGATGGAACAAATTCTGTCAAATCAGAAACCTGTCAGAATTTCCTTTCATAGAGGACTTCATAAGAGATTTTTTCCTACTTCTGGCATGTTTAATATTCCAAATTGGTTTTAAAAACTGGTTGTGTGCTTATTAATTTCAGCTTCAGAAGACATGTTTAAGAGGCATTTAATTATTATAATTTTTGATGAATAAAAAATGTCAAAACTGAGTTGTATATTTTAAATTAAATTTTCTTAGTTTAATAAAAATTAGTATGTGGTTAAAAAGAATTTAGTTTTAATAGAATACTGAGAGTTTAGACCTTTAGAAATATTTGAGCACATATATTTTGATATATGCATACAATTTACTTGAATAGAATAAGGATAGATTTACTCTTAGCCAAATATAGATGTTTTCTATTGTGTTTAATTTTCCAAATCGGTTTTAAAAACTGCTTGAGTGCACATTACTTTCAGCTTCAGAAGACATATTTGAGAAGCATTAGTTATTATGAATTTTTTGATTACTTAAAGGATGTCAATAGTGAGTTGTATATTTGAAATACATTTTATTAGTTGAATAAAAATAATGATGTGGGAAAATTAGTTTTAATAGAAAACAGAGAGATTAGAGCCATAGAAATATTTGGGCACATATTTCTTGATGTATACATACATTTTATTTGAATAGAATAAGGATAAATTTACTTTTATCCAAATAAGGATGTCAGAAGATGTAAACAGAGATTTAGGATGACTTCAATATATGTCCCAACATTAAAGTATTTACAAAGATTTTTATATCTACATTGTAAAAACGTTCATATACTAATTTCTTTTAAACGTACTTTTTATGGGGAAATTCTAATAAAGGGGTATGGAAAATGAGAAAATACCTACTATAGGTTTCATATATCACTTGGTGATAAATCTATCTTAGGTTTGACGTGTCTGTTCTTTTGCTGGTGAGCTGTTAATAAATTCCCAAAATTGTACCAGTGAATTGAAAGTATGTCAAATAAGAGAGACTTGGGTGATAAATTGCCAATAAGAGTACTAAATGCCAAAGATACTATCGTTCTAGCTCTTTAACATTCCAAATATACAGAACTGCAATGTTCTTATGAGTCACCTATACTTATCAAACATTTAGATGATATCATTTTTCTTTTTTCTGTAAGCTTTGTTATAAGATTCCCCTGTTGATTAAAAATCACATTCTGGGCAAAAAAGAGTCTAATGTTATATGTCCTATGATTATAGGAAATATTTCTTAAAAGCTGATAATATAAGGCAGAATTCAGGGTATTCAAAGAGATGGTAGAGGCATTAAGTAAAAATATTGAGGATCAGATCAATATTATTTATTGTTCTGATCCAGGTGTGATTATTACTCTCTTCTGCTGCTGTCAAGTATAATATACTTGTTATTATATTATATTTATATGCAAAGGTAGAATAACATCATTATACATGAAGGTATAACACAAAGTCCACAGTATGAACAACAGAAGTAACAATAGCAATTAAGAGAAGTAAACATCCTTTCTTCTCCCAGATTTCTCTGCTTGTACCATCACTTAACTTATCAACCATGATTATTTTATTTGTATTGTACATATAGTTCTTTATATTTTTGACATATTAAAATTGTAGGACTTTCAAAATCATTTAATCTAGTATTAAATTTAGTATTTTTTCAATTGGATATTTTATTTATTTACATATCAAATGTTATCCCCTTTCTAGGTTTTCCCTACTCAAATCCCCTGTCCCACCCTTCCTACCCCTGCTTCTATGAGTGTGCTCTCACACATACCCTCCCACTCCAACTTCATTGCCTAAGAATTACCACAAACTGGGGCATGGAGCCTTCACATGACCAAGTGCCCCATCCAATGATGTCAGACAAGGTTATTCTGTGCTAAAAATGCATCTAGAGCCATGGGTTCCTCCACATGTACATTTTGGTTTAGTCCCTGGGAACTCTGCAGAGGGTATTGTTGTTCTTCTAAGAGTGTAAAAATCTTCAGCTCCTTCAGTCCTTTCTTTAACTACTCCATTGGTGTCCTCATGCTCAACTCAATTGTTGGCTGCAAGCAACTGGACCTATATTTTTCAGGCTCTGGCAGTGCCTTTCAGAAAACTTCTATCTCAGGTCCCATCAGCAAACACTTGGCATCAACAATAGTGTCTGGGTTTGGTGTCTGCACATGGGCAGTATCCCCAGGTGGGCCAGTTTCTGGATGGTCTTTACTTCATTCTCTGCTCCACAATTTGTTCCAGTATTTCCTGTAGACAGGAGCAATTCTGGGTTAAAAATTTGGAGATAAGTGGGTGGTCACATTCACTCAACTAGGGACGTTACCTAACATCTGTATATGGTCTCCACTGGTTATCCCTCTTCTTTGTCGAGTATTTCAGCTAATGTCATCCCCACTGGGTCCTGGGAGTTTCTTCATTTCCTGGCATCTGGGACTTGCTGGTGGCTACTGCCAGTTCACCATCTCCCATTACTACACAGCTCGGTTCAATTTCCTGACACTGTGTATATCAACTTTGTCACATATCTTATCTACATTGACTTTATCATTTCTGTTATATCTACAGTTCGTAATATTTTAGGAAATGTTAGAATTTTAGAGCAAGAAGAATCATTTGTCTTTCTTTTAGATTTAGTATTTTTCTTTTAGGTAGTTAATTTCATTTCAAAATTTACCAAAGCTTGGTCAGAAGTAACAATATTTTTGTTAGTGTTATTTGAAACTGAAATTTTATTTGACCCATTACTTTGATTTAGTCAGTTTCAGTATGGAAATGTTAGGGGATAGTTTGGGGCCCTTGAGAGGAGTGCCCTGGGAAAGCCAATCTGGAGCAAGATTGAGGTCACTGAAAATCAGCAGGGGTAGGACTGTTTTCCATCCTGCTCTGGGCCTGCTTGTCCCAAAGCACATGGGTTTATGACCACACTTCCATCACCCTTGAGGTAGTCATGTAGTCTGATAGCAAAATTTCTGCTTCAACTTCGTTTCTCACTATGTATCTAGGTTTAGCAAGTACCTGGACTTGTTCTTTGTGCAAATGAACAATTCTAAACACATCATCCACACCTAATGATGCATACTCACCCCATCAACCCCTTTATCCTCTGAAATGTTTATATAACTCTTACCCCCAATAAAGAGAAGCCATTTCACTTAAAACCATCTCTCGAGAAGGCCATTTATCTAACACTCATGTAGACCACATTCCTCTTTAAATGACCTGACCCAGATTCATTCTTTCAATTCCAGCTTGGTGAGCAAGGGAGCCTGGACATATCCCAGGTAGCAACAAACCCAGGAAATCAAATCATTAAGTTACAGAAGAGATAAGATAAGGATATGTTATAATTTAAATTTCTCTCTTCAGGGATATGAATCCTGACAGGGAATATTTGAGTGTCCAGGCATGAATATAAGTGAAGAGCCAAGGAGACCATCACATGCCCAAAATTTTGACAAAAAGTATGTCCTACCTAAAAAAAGTACAGGGACAAAGCTGAAGCAGATATCCAGGGAATGGTCAAATTATAACCTCACTAACTTGAGACATATCCCATGGGTAACCAATAATTCCTGACACTCTCAATGATATTCTGCTGTGATTAAAGGCAGAAATCTAAAATGGCTCTCCTCTGAGATGCTCCACAAATAGTGAGTTAGTAACAGATGCAGATACCTGCAGACAAACCTTTGTTTGGATCTCTGAGAATCTTATGGAAGGGTTGGAGGAAGTGTTTAGGGACAAGAAGGTGACAATAAATCCACAGAAAAATGAACTACCTAACCTGATAATGGGGATTTTTAGAGACTGACCACCAACCAAAGGGCAGACATGGGTCAGACTTATGCCCTCTGTACATATTTAGCATATTTGAAGAGCAATATTCATGTGGGTCCTAGAACAACAGGAGTGGTGCCTGACCATAAAACTTTTGCCTGTTTGTGGAGTCTATTCCTTTGCCCTGGATTCTTTTTTGCCCTCAGTTGGAGAGAATGAACCTAGTCCTTCATAGACTCATAGTTTCATTGTAGGGGGATATATAGTGGGGCTTCCACCCTATCAGAATATAAGATGAAGGAGGTTAGCAGGGAAGGACTCTTTGAACAGCATACCAAAAGAAGTTCAGCAATTGGGATGTAAAATGGATAAATAAATTAATTTATGGAAAAAGTAGTGAATTGAGTGAGAACATAAAATCAGGCCATGCCATAAAACCCAGAGTTAGAAAAGTGAAGGCCAATAGGTTTCCTCAACCAACCAATCCAATACTTCAAAACACACCTGTTTTTATTCCACATAGCAATGAAACATAGATGCTTTCTGACAGAAACAAAAAGAAATGTCTTGAATACAAATATTATTTAATATCTTCCACATCTCTTGGAAGAAATGTAATCTTTCACACAGTCACTTGTGACAGCACAATCCCCTATCCGCAGAGCATCTCCTTTCCACTATCATTAGTTTGGCAATAAAACTCATGCTTTTCTTCCATTTAAGAGCCACAGCAGATTTCAAAATCATTGCTCTGTTTCAAGGCACTATTTTATGGCCTGGTATAATATTGTAAGATGTTTTTCCTGCTTTTATTAAAATAAAGCAGAGATAAAAATTTTTACTTGTATATTTATTGCACTTGGAGGAACCATGTGTCCTTTTATTACAGTCTGTGTGACTTTGAATGTAAAGCATATGTGATAAAATGTCAAGTAATTTAAACGGTTTTCAAAAAGCTTAAATTAGAATATATTGAAGCAAATAATGAGAACATGTTTCACAAAGATTTAAGGAACTGAACCCCATTTAAACTTGCTGGAAATAGTTCTGAAAAGTAACCATAAAATTCACATATATTACCAGGATGATGTGATACTTGCTTTATGTAAATTTAATTATTTAATGTCATACTATTAATGGAAACAGACCAATAAAATATCCTGCCTTCTTAAGTACCTGCCATGCAAGCTTAGCGACCTAAATTAGATATCTGGATGCCACATGACAGAAAATGTACCATCTCACGAAGACTAGCTTCTGATCTTCACTGCTTCATTGATATACCTACACTACATACAAATCATATATGCACACATAGATTTGATAACTATAATGTATATTTATGTAATTAATTGAAAATTCATAAACAAATGTTCATCAATTGTAGTATTTGCATATATTTTATTATCTTCCTTTCAGTGTTTTTAAAGTGCATTAAAAGTAATTTTTGTAATATTAAACAGTTTACAAATAAATGTGTATTAGTGCATTTAAAGAAATAGAAATTTGAGAATCATTAGACTTTCATAGGTTTTGTGTGTAAAATCAATTCTTAATTTTCTCTTGTTTTTGGGCATTGAACTTTGATTCATTGATCAAAAGTATATAACAATTATGTTGACAAATTCTGTAATATATAAAATATGTGTTAAATTTGCATATTTTCTTGCTAATTTCTGTTACCTTGTTTCAAGTTGAGTAGGAATAGAGAACCTTAGTTGAACTGTGTCTATCAGTTTGCCTGCATTCAAGTCTGTGCATCATTTTGTCAATTGATGATTGATGTGTGAGATACACTGAAACTTATAGAGTAGAAGGGGGAGGAGCCTCGAATACATGGATACAGGGGAAAATTTCCTGATCAGAACATCAGTGGCTTCTGCTCTAAGATAAAGACTCAACAAATGTGACCTCAAAAAATTGCATAGCTTCTGTAAGGCAAAGGACACTGTCACCAGGACAAAAGAGCAACCAACAGATTGGGAAAAGATCTTTACAAACCCTACATCCATTGAGGGCTAATATTAAATATATACAAAGAATTCTAGAATTCGGAATCCAGAGAATCAAATAACCATATCAAAAATAGGGTAAATATTTTTAAAAAAAGAATTTTCAAGTGAGGAATATCAAATGGACAAGAAGCACCTAAAGAAATGTCAAATATCCTTCCACATGATGCTCCAGAAGAAAAACTATTGTGTGTTTGATTCAGTTCTTTTGAGAAGGGGAAAATACTCACAGGAGAAAATATACTGAAGAAAAGAATATCCAGAGACTTTCCGACATGGGGATTCACCTCATATAGAGCCACAAAACCCTGACAATACCCTGGATACCAAGAAATGCTTGATAACAGTAGCCTGATATGGCTGTCTCCTGAGAAGCCCTGCCAGAGCCTTTCAAATACAGAGGCAGATGCTCACAGCCAATCACTTGGACTGAGTGCAGGGTCCCAAGTGGAGAAGATAGAAAAAGTACTATAAGGGCTGAAAGGGTTTGCAACCTCATTGGAAGAACAAAAATAAACCAGAAGCCTAGAGCTGCCAGGGACTAAAGTCATCAATCAAGGGGTAAAAATAGTTCTAACTGTATATGTAGCAGTGGATTACCTTGTAAGGTATCAATTGGAGGAGACATCCTTGCTCCTATGAAGGCTCGATAGATGCACCAATGTAGGGGCATCAAGGGTATGGAGGTGGGAGTGGGGTGGGTGGATGAACACTCTCATAGAAGTAGGGGGAGAGAGGATGGGATAGGGGCTATTCTGGAGGTGGGGCACTGGGAAAGGGATAACATTTGAAATGTAAATAAAGAATACATCCAATTAAAATAATGTCCAAGAAAGTACTTCTGTATTCACTAATTCATTTTTGAATATGGGCAACATTACAAAAATTAATAAATAATTCCTAATGACACTGAAGATGTTTAACAATATTCAAAATAGATCACCATACAAGATGACCGAATAAAGGTTTATAATTCTGTAACCCATTGTGTGCTATAGCTCTGTATCTAAAGATCCCCCACATTTCTACACATTGGCAGATCACACACCTGAATTTACTCTGAAAACTATTTGTCTCAAAGCCACTTTGCGATGCCCCTTCCTGTATTATAAGTATTATAGTGTCAAAAGTCATATATACTTGATCCTCCCATCCATTCAGAAACTGGGATGTGAAACCCACAATTATCTGTTCTATATTCCTTCTAATGATAATCTGTATGTTAACCCTCAAGTGCTTATATCCCTTCCCATCCTTCAGGGCTTTTAAGAACCGAATTTAAATTCCTTTAGGAATGCTATTTTTATGTAACATTCATATATCAACATAAATGTTCTTCTTTATTCTCATAGTTCTCAGTCCCACATACCAATAATCCACAATACTGTCAACTTCTTGAAATGATAATGTTCACCCTGAAGTGACAGGGTAGATTAAAGGTGCTAGGGGAGTTGCACTGCAGCCAACACAACACAGGATAGAACAAAAGAATTCAGGCTCTGATCTCATGAGTTTCTCAGATTCTTTAGATTCAAAGACTTGAGATGTATAAGATATTGTTCTAATCCCAACAAATGTGCAATACTTAAATGTGCGCAAATCATGTCTACCCATGAAAAAAATATGTGGTCAAAATGGGAGCTTGTTTGCTGATATGTTTTGCTGACTACTCCTAGTGTGGATGTGGCAAGCATCTTTGACTGCCTCTTCTCAGAGCAGGACCTGTCACACTGACTTGACTAATCACACTCTCCACCCCCAGATGTGCTAGTGAGTGAGCAGCATGCCTGAATGGTTGCCAGGCTGCAGGGATTCAACATCTTTTCTAAAGCTATTGACAAAAGCAGGCAGCCTTAAGATGTTAGCTGCCCTATTGCTAGTATAAAAGCGGAGGGTCTTCATAAACCCCTTTGTAAATTGGTCAGGAATAAAATCCAGGTGCTTTGGGGGCAATGACAACTACACAATGCTGATTTATATTTGCCTTTACATCTCTATACAAAGGAAAGAAGTGCTTAGGAAAAATCTAACCCAAACAAGGGAATGTAAAAAAGCACTAGATAATTGTCATAATAGTAGAAGAAATTACTAAGGAATACAAAAATGCTGCCTTACCAACATTTTGGCTAAATGATGTTTTACTTGATTAGGTGGATTTTTAAGTTTCCTATGTTTTCATGTAAATAAAACCCTTACCATGAACATAAAATTAGTTCTTTAATGAAAGCATTTATTTATCATTCAGTGATTAATTTTTCCTCCTGCTTTATACATTGTTGCTCTGAGATTCTTATTGATTTATTTCCTTCTTCCTTTTTTGGGAAGGGTCCTACACATTGGAATTTGCTCTCTCAGAATGCCGTTTGTAGATCAGACTGGCTTTAAACTTAGAAATTTATCAGCCTCTGCCATTAAGTGCCAGAAGTCACATTATGTGGCATTACAGTTAGCTAGATTTTATTAATGTTAATCATATGTGTATATATTACTCTCCGCCTACATATACTTTGCTATGTATTACTCAGTTTCTGTCTTCTGCTCCTGAGTGAGTAGCCATGTGTATTCTTGTCTGAGCATATGTATAGATGTGTGCACATTTAAAGGGTGTGTATCTCTCCAGATCTGCAGTAACATATAGTCTTGAGATTCCTGATCTGAGGTCAGGGAATCCTCCTGCAGAGCAGTATCTGTTTTTACAAGCAGAAGCGTCACTCAGGCTCTTCTATGCACTTTAATCCTTGGAGATTTAGACCCCTATTGAACTTGCAAATGAAAAACAATAAAAAAATGCAGAAAACCTCCTGACTTTAAATGTTTGTACATTCAATTATTTTTCAATAGATGTAAATATGATTTTGACTAAATAATATCATTTTCTGCAAGTAAAAGTCTACATGGGAAAGGAAAATGTATAGAGAATTACTCAATGTACTTTGAGTTGGAAAAAATGCATTGTGTACTATGAAAACATGGATGGAAAAAAAAGCAAAAATAGAAAGGTGACTTTGAATGCACGTGGAAATACCTGGCTTCCTATCCCATGAAAGGACTTTCCGAAGCTATCCCTGTTTGGACAAAAGTGCTGCAATAAAGAATTGAACACATAAGTATGGTAACATCCAATTCATGCCATTCTAAGTGAAGGGGATGGCCATCCTTATTTAGGTTGTGCTACTTTTGTCCCGCTGAAACTTTTCTCATCACAGAAGCTTAAACCATAAGAAACCTACTTTGCCATCTTCAGTTTTAAAGATACCTTTCCAATATTAATTCCTTGTAGAATAAAAGACTGTGAAACTACAATACCATAGTGTTGTATTTGTCAAAAGAGTTAGAGGATGTGTGGCAGAAATACTCAAGACAGACTGACTTATTATGTTTAAAGTAAAGGCTAGCATAAATATCTCTTTTGGCCAGGAATGACTGCCTTTAAGCATACAGGGTTTTTTTTCTTTATCTGCCATCAAGTAGATCAAGGTTAAAGCTTTTAATATCATGGTTATCCTGTTTGCCAGATTTTATATAATACACACAAAAGTCAAGGATTATATAGGGTCACCACAATAAGGAAATGAATTTAAGATTAAGAATTAAGATTTGATCTATCTGTATACTGTGTGTCAAAGTGAGATTAGGACACTGAAAACACCTAAATAAATTTTTAATCATACAAATAGTGAATAGTTGTGGATATATATGTAAAATTATCAATCTCTGGACTTTAGGTTGTAGAGGTCTTGCCTGGAACCAGAAAGCCAATTTGTTAGAGAAGAGGCCAGTGCTAAACATCTCGAACACAGTTATATACAAAAAGACAGGATCTGCTGCATCAATTCAATTAAGTAAATCCTACTCGTGGAAGAGAGGAGCTTAGCTCTCATTGGATTCTAGACCACACCAAGTTGAAATAAAGAGTAATCACCTCAATAGTATCTAATAATAAATCCTGTATGAGATATATGCAACAATCTATGCTATTACATTATACAAATCAAAACTATGCCTTCATAGTTCGTGATTTGATTCTATTTCCAGCATTGATAGCGTTGTCATAGAAACTTAAGAACAGTTCTGTGTAATGCTTACAATATCTTTGATTTTTCTTGACAAAAGATTAATTTGCATATGTTCTGTTGTTCCAAATTGCCTCCTTTCTATAGCATAAAATTTTAGTTTACCTGTGATAATCATTTTTCTCAAATTTGTTGAGTTGTTCATTGTCTGTTATTATGGGAGTAATTTCCTCTTCCCCATCTTCCTTATCTTCCTCCTCCTCACCTTCCTTCTCCTCCTAATTCTTTACTTGAATTTTGTTCTTACCCTTTTTCACTTTTGAAAATTGTGATGTAAATTGCCCTCCAACTTTGGGTAATTCTTTTGCTACTATCTCTTGAATGATATGATTAAACATGGGATTCAATATACTATATATTCTTTCTATTTCATTTCTAAATGTTCATTTGGCTTTAAATATTAAATAACTTTAAAACATAGCATTATATGCCTTGTCTCTCAGTCTCACAATATTATCATAATAAAAATATATATTGCATAATTTCAGAAGACCCCATTACTTTTCATACAGTGAATATTGTTTAATAGCTGAATGTGTCTTCTGAGCCTCAAGACAACACTTTCAATGTAATACTGTAATATCCAAAGTGATTTACATATTTCCAGCATATAATGGCACAGAGCATATATTATCTTTTCTATGAAATAAACTCTGGCTGTCTAGAGAAATCCTTAGGATGACTTTGTGCTACATATTTTCCTGTCTCTACCTCCTGGATGCTGAAGTCCCCGATGTGTACAATCTATTTTGTATTTAGCATGAAAATCAAATTCAAATTTGTTTATATTAGACAAGTACATTTCCAAATGTTGAATATCAAACATATCTGTCCTGGGAATTACAAAGACCCACAGTGTTGTTATATCTAATAGTTTCAAAATACAGTCTTTAAAAAAGCAGTGTTCTTAAAAATCCATATCCTTAATAAAACTTGATAATCTCATTTTGATAATGGTTCTCCTGTAAAATAAAAAGTAATTTTAAAGTACTTTCTTACTTCAAGAGAGAATAATCAAGCAACAATATGAACAAAGCAAAATCAAACTTGACAATGTTGATAGCTCAATATCTTAATATCTGTGATCCCTTTACTACATTCTAGTACCTCTTATATTGTTGGAGTAACATTTCTAGGTGTGCCCTCTGGAATACATGTACACCTGGTCTTCTTCTAGGTTATTGCTGTCTCCATTGCATGGTTGTTGCTAATCTTGCAGGCCATCCTATCATACTTGAATCCATAAAAATCTGGGATGTCGTCCAGCATATGGGCAGCACCCTCACCAGTAGTGTCTTCTGGTGTGTCTTCAGGAAATCTATCTCTGCTACACAGTGACAAGACAGAGCCATTGTCCATGATGTCTAGATTCCTCTATAATCAGTGTCACTTGGTTGATTGTAGTCAATAGTGAGTTCAGTATGCAACAGACTTATGACTGACCTTTTTGGAACACAGTTTTGACATGCTAACCCTGAGGAATCACTTCCAAGAGATGTAACATATAGGATACTGGTCTCTTCTTTTATGTGTATAAAAGAATATATATATATATATATATATATATATATATATATAATATATATATATATATATATATATATATTCTATATGTTTACAATCCAAAAGTTTTCCCCTTTTCCAGTTCCCCTCTCCCCATATGTCCCAAAAGTCCTATTCTCTCCATCCATTCTTCTGTCTTTCCCCCTCCCTTTTCTCTGTCCTGATACTCCCCTACAATGCTGGATCAAGCCTTTCCAGGATTAGGGCCCTCTTCTTCTTTCTTCATGGGAATAATTTGATGTGCTAATTGTATCTTCAGTATTCAGAGCTTCAGGGCTATTTAATATCCACGTATTAATGATTGCATTCCATGTGTATTCTTTTGTGATTGCGTTACCTCGCTTAGGTTAATATTTTCCAGTTCCATCCATTTGCCTAAAAAATTCATGTATTCATTGTTTTTAATTGCTGAATAGTACTCCATTGTGTATATATACATCTTTGGGAAAACAGTTCTGTTGTTAATGTTTTTTTTTTCTTTTAAAGGGAATCATGGAGGAATGGATATGGGTGAGAGAAAAAGATAATGGGGAGATCTGGATGGAGTGGTTTGAGGAAAATGAGATGTAATGAATGAGAAAATTAAGCAAAATAAAGAAAATCTTGTGAGGGCTTAAAAAGAGAAGATTGGGGGTCAAGGGAGTGTGGCATGGCAGCGTGGGGGAATGGAGTGCCAAGGCAGGTCCTTGCCTGGGCACTTCTTCCCCCTGAGGGACCACACACACAAGCATGGTATAGAATAGAGCTTATTTAGAGTAGGGGGTGGGAGTTAGAGGTAGAGAAAGGCAGAGAGAGAGAGAGAGAGAGAGAGAGAGAGAGAGAGAGAGAGAGAGAGAGAGAGAGAGAGAGAAGAGGTAAAGTGGAGGCCAGCCATGACGAAGTGGAGAGGGGGAGGGTGAGAGTATGTGGGAGACCAGAGAGAGCAAAAGATGGAAAGGAGGGGCAAGTAGCCCCTCTTACACTGGGCCAGATCTCTGGGGGGGGCATACCTGGCTATTGCCAGGTAAGTGTGGGGTAGAGCTTAGACAGAATACCAACAAATCTCAAATGTAGAACAATAGAAATTGAATATCACTAATGCTGAAGAAAAAATTAAAAATAATGACTCAAGTCCATATTTAATGTGAATATATATGAGAGGCAAAACACATTTAGGATGGAATTAAGTTTAGGAAAGACTTGTCTTATCAGTTATTCTCAGAAAGTTACAAAGCACAGTTCACCATCAACCACCAAGGTAAATAGACCTTTTTAAGTGATAGGTTACAGTGCTATTCCCAAGTTGCTGGGATCTCAAAGACCATATTGGATCCAATTCCCATGTAAATACGTAAGAGTCTTTGTTCTAAGCTCTGCTGGGAATAGCAAAGGATGGCATTTTGTGTGATATATAGGAATAAATTAAAACTCTAGTAAGAAATGCAGTTTTCAAAATATTAACTTGCTCACTGATTCTCAAGTTTGCTGTAACACCAATAAAAACACTGAACCCCCCTGATCTAGAGCTCATAACAAATACACTTTTATTTGTTTTCTTTTCTTTTGTTTTGTTTTGTTTTCGAGACAGGGATTCTCTGTATAACCCTGGCTGTCCTGGAACTCACTCTGTAGTCCAGGCTGGCCTCAAACTCATATATCTACCTGCCTCAGCCTCCCAAGTGCTGGGATTACAGGCGTGTGCCATCACACCCGTCATTTAGGGAACAATTTTAATTCTTGATTCTTTGTGGGACTTAGTTATTCATTTGAATTTGATTTGGCAACGATTATACAATGCCTTTTTATCTGCTTTTGGAGTATCACTAAAAGAGTGGTGCAAGAAGAAGGGGAGAGAAACTGTAGAGAAAATGCAGAGAGAATGCAGAGAGCATGTAGAGAGCAAATAGAGAGCTAGTAGTGAGCATGTAGAGAGCATGTGACTAGCACGTGAGAGAGCGAATGTGGAGAGCATGAGAAGAGCTTGTGAAGAGTAATTGAAGAGAGAATGTGAGGTGTGTGAAGAATGTATGTGTGACTGAAAGGAGAGTGCATGTAGTGTGTGTGTGTGAGAGATGTGTGTGAAGAGTGTATGTGTGAATGAAGGAAGAGTACATGTGGTATGTGTGTGAGAGGTGTGTGTGAAGAGTTTGTGTGTGAGTGAAAAGAGAGTGCATGTGGTATATGTGTGAGATGTGTGTGAAGAGTGTGTGTGTGAGTGAAAGGGGAACACACAGAGGTGTGTATGAGCGAGAGAGTGCAAGAAAAGCACACAGGAGAAAAGCAGAGTGTGCAGGAGAATGCAGAGTGTGTGCAGCCTCAAGTGAGAGAGAATGAGCAAGAGAGAAAGAGAGCGGAGAATGGAGAGAAGAGAAACTTTAAGCCTTGAAAAATTGCCTGTCATCTTGTACCCCAAAAGTAGCCTGTGTATATTTATTATATGCCTTCCAAATATCCATGCTCCCAGTAGAGATCACTGATCCTGTGTTGAGAATGGACCCCAACAGAGCTTTAGATTAAGGTTTCTCACAGTCCCTATCCCAGCATGTCAGAGTAAAACCATCAGGAAAAACTTGCAGGGTTTTGATAGTGGATACAGTAAAGTTGGAATTCCCATACTTGTCAGCAAGTTTTAAAACTGTATTTCCCACATGCTGTGTAGGAACAAAACATGGGGATAAAACCACCTTATGAACAGGATGTCTAAATTCTCTATTCAGTACAGAATGTCTTAATATATCTATATGTACATTGACTCTGCTATTGTAGCCCAACAGGCTCTTGCTAAGTGGGGGCAGGGTGGGGTAGGATTCCATAGGACATATACTCAGGTGGACTTTGGGATTATTTTCTAGAGTAGGCGTTTAGCCAACTCTGGCATCATACAAAATGGGATTTTTCAAGATGCAGAGTTTGTTGTATTTTCCAATATGATAATGACTGTGATAAACAATCATCCTATGAGGAGTAGTTGATACAAGGAGGAAAAATTTTGTCTTACGTGCAAAAAAAAAAAAAATTCTAGAGTGGGATGTACCTGTCTTCATGTTGACTTTTGAGCACTATTGCATTCAGAAGCAAACAGGATCAACCTATTGGTACAATTGAATCTGGTAATTCCGAATGATCCCTCCAAAACAAAAAAACCCCATGTACAGAGATTAATTTTTCAGCCCTAATGAAAAATAGCTTATTTCCTTGGTGAATCCAGAAGTGCTAATGATCATCAGTGATGCAGGTATTTGCAATTACTGTTACTAGAAGTACTGACTTCTCTATGGTGGTTGAGAAAAGTAAATGTGGGAATTCTCACAGTGAAGGAATATTTTAAATAGCAACCAGCTTCAGAATTTTATCTAATAAAGCCCACTCTGTTATATAAATTGTAGTGCAACTGAAATGAAAAGTATGTGGAAGAAAATGTACCTACACAGAATGACATATAAATATCATATGCCCAGTGGTCTACTGAAACAATTTCACTTGTTAAACTCCATGGTGCATATTATGATAGTGAATATTTCTCTCCATCTATTATTTAAGACAGCCTCACAGGTTTCTCATTAATTTTTAACTATAGAGTTACTTTGTGTATATTTTGATGTTCCACTGAACAACATATTGCATTATTCTTCCTTTGTCTCTGAAGGAGAACATCCATTAAGGGCCCCTAAGTTGGAGATAACTGATTAAATCCTTTGAAAACAGCAGTCATTTCAGAGTCTCTTTCCCTCTCCATTCTACTAACATCCATTTATGGGGATATGCATCAATCTTCCTGTTTTGTCAAAAGCTACATAGCACTATGAGCATAGAAATAATCCCTCCTTCAATCATCACATAGTTTGTGGTTTTAAGGGTAAGAAGGAAATCTGTCCGAGATCTAGGAGGACATGAAACAGTTTCTGCCCTGAGAATATATTTTTATGGTAATTTATCTTGCTGTAGGATCTTTGATTTCCCTATCACATCTTTTCCCTATAAAGTATCTTCCCATGATGCTTGGAACTTCACAGTTATTCGACCATAACTTATGAACTAAATTTTTCTTAAATTCATTAACAAGGTTGTATTCATCAGCTTTCTTGCTTTTCCTATGGTGATTAAGGACCAAATTGTTCTTGTTCTTTCTCTGTCTCTCTGTCTCTCTGTCTCTGTCTCTGTCTGTATCTCTGTCTCTGACTCTGTCTCTGTCTCTGTCAGTCTCTCTGTCTCTCTGTCTCTCTGTCTCTCTGTCTCTCTTTCTCTCTCTCTCTCTCTCTCTCTCTCTCTCTCTCTCTCTCTCTCTCTCTCTCTCTCTCTCTCTCTCTGATATTACTTAATAGCCCCTCCGACATATATTTTAAAGGTTTTGGTAATCTACTTGCTATGCTTTCTCTATAAGTCCTAATCCTCACATTCTCCTCTGTACCTCTAATTTTCATGACTTACCCCTACTCATCCTTTATGTATTCTGATATAATTCCCTTCCTCTAATGAACCTTAATTGACTATTCAAATGCTGGTTCCTTGGTTTCAATCAGAGCTGAGAGTTCTATCTCTTAATCTGCAGTCTGTTAGCAGAATACTGGCTTCCAGGAAGCTAGGATATGCATCTGAAAACCCACATTCAAAGTGACTCACCTATTTTTTGGGCAAAGCACATGCAAAACATTATACAAGCATCCTTAAAAACTGATAGCAGGGCGGTGGTGGCACACATCTGTAATCCCAGCACTTTGGGAGGCAGAGGCAGGCAGATTTCTGAATTTGAGTCCAGCCTCATCTACAGAGTAAGTTTCAGGACAGCCAGCGCTATACAGAGAAACCCTGTCTCAAAAAAACCAAATCCAAAAAGCAAAAAGCAAAAAAACCAAAAAAAACAAAAAGAACAAAAACAAAAAAACAAAAAAACAAACAAAAAAAAACAAACCTGATAGGATTTTACTGATATGAACACACACCAGGACTAATGAAAGTCTTTTTATTAAATTACTGTTATTATTTAATCTTTTTTGTAATCTTGTCTGTATCCCCAACCCAGTATGCCCTCTGACTGTTCCCCATCCGATATTTCATCCCCTTGGCTTCAAGAAGATTCCTCCAACAATCCAGGAATCAAATCTCTTGAGGGTTAGTTACATCTTAACTCACTGAGACTAGACCAGGCAGCAGTCTTCTGTATATGTGTTGAAGAGCTCATATCAGCTAGTATATGCTGGCTGGTTGTTTGCTCACTGTCTGAATTATCTTGGGGGTTCTGGTTATCAGAGACTACTAGTGTTCCTCTATGGTATCCCTCCTCCTCGGCTTCTTCAACCTTTCCCCTAATTTAACCACAGTGATCACCAGATTGTGTGCATTGGTTAGGTATAAATATATGCAACTGACTCTTTCAGGCCCTCAGAGGGCAATAATGATAGGCTCCTTTTGTAAGCACACTATAGCACCAGTAATAGTGATAAACTGTGGGGCATTGAGCTGGCTCTCAATTTGGGCCTGTCAATGGACCTCCTTTCTTTCACACTGTTCTCAATTTTTATCCCCGCAGTTCTTTCAGACAAAAACAAACCTGTGTCAGATTTTTTACTAGGGTTTGGCAACTTCAATCCACCTGCTGATGCTCTTTCTACTGGTGGTAGACACTATAAGTTCCCTCTCCCCACTGTAGTTCATTTCATCTAATGTCCCTCCCTTTCAGTCTTGAGAATCTCTCCTTTCCTAAGTCTCTGGAGGATTATGGAGGGTCTCCCACCTCTTACTTCTTGAGGTTATCTGTTTCTATTCTTTCCCCTGACCCTCAGGCCTTCAGTCTGGTTCTCCTCTTAAGACGCCCTCCACAAACTGACCATGTTCCTTTCTTCCTTTCCCTGTTTCATTTTCCACCTAGATACCTTCCTAGCCCCACATCCTGGAATTGGTTTCCTCTTACACTCAAGTGCGATTGAAATATTCTTACATGGACCATTTAGCTTGTGAAACTTGACTTCTGTGATCGGTATTCTGGGTATTCTATGCTCTTTTATGATAATATACAAAAATCCTGATACATTGAATATAATGGAAGAGAAAGTGGTAAAGAGTTTCTAACTCATTGGGCCATAGGGGGAAGGGATTTATTAAATAGAACTCCAATGGCTCATGTTATTAGAAAAAGAGTTGATGATTGGGACCTCATGAAACAAGAAAGCTTCTATAAGACAAAGGACATAGCCAATAGGACAAATCCTCAACTTATAGATTGAGAAAAATTTTCATGAACCCCACATCTCATACAGGGTTAATATCAAAAGTATGTAGGGAACTCAAGAATCTAACCACCAGGAAACCAAAAAACTTAATCAAAAAATGGTGTATAAAATTAATCAGAATGCTCACCACAGAGGCTCTCAAATGGCTTAGAAGCATTCTAAGAAATGTTTAAAGTTTTTAGTCATCAGGGAAATTCAAAACAAAATAACCCTGAGATTCCACCTTACAACAATCATATTGGCTAATGTCAAAAATTCAAGTGCCAGTTTATGTTGCTGAGAATGTGGATAAAGGGGAACAGTCCTCCATTGCTGGTGGGGTAGCAAACTGGTAAAACCACTCTGGGAATAGATCTGGAGGTTTCTCAGAAACGTTTTAATAGATGTACCTGAAATCCCCACTATACCATTCTTGGGTATAAACCCAAAAGTTGCCACACCATGCCACAGGGACACATGTTCCTCTATGTTCATAGCAGCCTTGTTTGTGGTAGCCTGAACCTGGAAACCACCCAGATGTTCCAAGACAGAAGACTGGGTATAGACCATGTGTCTCATTTACACAAAAAAATACTACATATTTATTAAAATGGAGGACACCATGAGTTTTGCAGGTGAATGGTTGGAACTAGAGAGTATCATCAAGGTAGGGGCATGGCAGAATCCAGGCTGGCATAGTGCAAAACAAGCTTAGTTCTATACCTTTGTCTGGATGCTGTTAGCTGAATACTGCCTACCAGGTAGCTAGGATGAGGGGTTTAATGACCATAAACACAGTGAGACACCTATTACAGCAGGGCAGCACTTTCTGATAGTGCCACTCCCATGACTGACCATAAACAACATGTCAAAGAATGCTTTCATTTCATTTTAAAATATGAAATGCTTTCATTTCATTTTCATTTCAGTTCAATGCTTTCATTATCATTTTAAAATATGATAGATATTATGAGACAGAATGCAGGGCATATATAGTGTTTGGTATAGAAACTGAGAAAATATCTACCATATGATTTATATAATACTCGATGGGAGTCTACCTTAATTTTCATGTCTTTGTTCTTTAGATAGTTTTCTGTTAACAAATTCCAAAACTTTAAGAAACTAATTAAAAGGATGTTAAGTGAGAGAGTGTTGGTTGGTATGTTCCTTATAAGGATATTAAATGTCCAAGAGAATTTGTTTTTGGAACTTTAGCATTCCAAACATCCACAATTGCAATGTTCTTATAGTAATCCAAAATTTTCAAATATTTAGTCGTGTCCTTTTTTTTTTTTTATTTTCTATGACCTGTCATTGAATCTTTCCCCTGTTATCTAAAAGCCGCATACTATTCATTCAAAATCTAATGTTGTGAAATGTCAAATGATTCGAGGAAAGCATTCTTAAAAGATACTAATACGAAGCAGAATTCATAGTACATAAAGAGTTGATAATGTCACTAAGCAAGAACATTCAAGATCATATCAATATTAATAACTTTCCTGAATCATGTACATGATATTATATTCATATGCAATGTAGAACAGGATTATTATGAAGGATTATTATTATGATTATGTATGACACGAAAGACCATAGTATAAATAACAGAAATAACAATACCAATTGACAGAAGCAAACATCCTATCTTCCCACAAATTTCTCTGCTTGGGTCATCAAATATCTTATAGACAAAAACTATGTTATTTCTGATGTATATAGAGTTCTTTATATTTTGTGAAATATTAGCCTTGTAGGACATTCAAAATCATTCATTTTTCATTTAAATTAAGCATTTTTTTTCCTTTTGGGAACTTTATTGTATCAAAGTTTAATCTTGAGCAAGAAAAATGTTCTGTTATTTATAACTAATGGTTTTAATTGATCCTGAATGCACCAGTGCACATAGGACGTATGACCCTACCCATCAACTTCAAGGTAGTCAGGTAGTCTGGAGGCCAGATTACTACTCAAAATGCTTCTCTCACTGTGAGGATATGGAAGCATCTACAATTTTTCTTTATGGAAATGAAGCATTCCTAGCACTTCAGCCACTGTTAATACTTTCCACCCCCAGAGCCATATATTTGCCCCAAGAATTATGTAACCCTTCTTACCTCCATTAAACAAGAGATGATTTGGTGAAAACCATCTCTGGAGATCAACACTCATGCAGACCAAGTTTCTCTCCAAATCACCTGGTACAGCTAAGCTTTCTTCTTTCCAGTTCAGCCTGTGAATAAAGAGTCTGTGTTCCCCTAGGTCAGATGAAAACCCAGGCCAATAGATAGTTAAACTACAAAAGAGATGTTGCAATTTGAATTGCTCTCTTCATGCTCATATGGAGCATGAAGAGGTCAATTCCAGTGTCCAGACAGGAATGTACCTGGAGGAAGAAGTAGAACAACCAGCCCTGAAAACTTTCTACCCAAAATATGTCCCATCTACAAAAAATGCAGTGACGAAGATGGAGTAGGTATACAGGTAATGGCCAAACAATACCTGGCTAACTTGAGACAAATACCATGGGCAAGCAACTGTCCCTGACACTCTTAATGATACTCTGTGATGCTTCCAGAAAGAAACCAAGGATGACTCTTCTCAGAGAGGCTCCACACAGCATGAGACAGAAACAGATACAGACACCTACAGCACAACTTTGCTTAAAGTGCAGGTTATCTTGTGGAAGAGATGGGGAAAGGACTGAGTGCTTAGAATGGCTTACTAAACCCATAGAAAGATGAAAACAATCAACGAACCTGTATACTCAGGTCTCTCAGAGACTGAATCACCCATGAAAGATCTTACATGGGATGGGTTTATGCCTCCTGCAACATGTAGCAAATGTTGAGCTCAATCTTCATGTGGATCCTACAACAACTTGAGTTAACCCTAAATCTGTTGCTTGTTTGTGGAGTCCATTCCTTTGTCCAGGATTCTTTCTGACCTCACCAGGAAAGGATGAATATAATTCATAGATTTGAGGTGGCATGGTAGAGTGATACCCAGTGGGGAATCCTGCCTCTCTGAATACAACAGGAAGGAGGTGTGGAGGAATGGATATGTAAAGGTGAGACCTTAGAGGGGTCAGTGATTGAGATGTAAAATGAATAAATATAAAAATTATTGGAGGTGAATTGAGTGAGAACATATAAGCATGCCATGCCATGTACCTTCCATGCAAGCTTAGAGACTGAAATCAGATGTCTGGAAGTCATAAGGAGGAAACTGAACCAGCTCCCAGAAGTTATCTTCTGAGTTTCACAGGTACACTGTGGCATGGATATACCTACACTGGCATCCAAGTCATAATTACACACACACAGTAGTCAGAACTAAAATCTATATGTATTTAATTAATGGAAACATCATAAAGAAAGGTTCTACAGTTGTAGTTGTGTATAGTTTATTGTCTTCCTTTCTTTGTTTTAACACACATTTAAAAGTAATGTAATTCAGAATCTCAAAAGGTTTATAAATATTTGTGTACTAGTACATTAAAAACAGAAGGAAGTTTGAGAAGTAGCAAGTTGTCATGGGTAATGTGTGTGAAAACAACTGTTCATTGAATTGTGCCTCTTTTTTCTAAAATTTGAAACTTGATCCACAGGTCAAGAGTACATATCAATTACATAGATATATTCTTTAATATATAAAACTTGTATTAGATACATTATATGTGCATATTATTTTTGTTATTTATTTCAATATCTTCAATTGAATATGCTGTGTTTGTCTATGTAAATTGTCCTTAATTTTCAACCAGAAAACTGTTGCTACTGATAAACACAGCAGAGGTGACAGGATAAAAATTAGCACACAAAATTCCATAGGCTTCATATATATCAAAGGTACTATTTGGGAAATCGTAGAAAAAATGCCACTCCTAATACACACATACACATGTGCGCACACACACACACACACACACACACACACACACACACACTCAAACACATGCACACACAAGGAAAACCAAAATATAAAAGGCTAGACTGACAATTTAAGAAACTGGAAATGTTAATTAAAGAAGAAATTATAGGCTAACTTGCATCCATGATTATGAAATGACAGAGTTATTACTTTTCAAATGGCTGTTCTTCCAAAAGCTATTCACTTATTCAATATAAGCTCCAACAAGATTCTTCATACAGAATAAAAATATAATTGTAATTTCATATGGGAATATGAAGTTTCCCCTTGCAAAAGAAATTAAAAATAAAGCAAAACAACAATACCAAAAAACCAAAACAAAAGAAACTAAAATATAAAGACAAAATTAAAAATCCTGAATCATAGAAAAGATAAAATGAACAGGATCCCAGATTTTACATGGGACTACCCCAGGTGAAGTGAGAAAATCTACACAGTATGGCATGTAATTCTTTATATTTATCAACTGAATAAACTGTGGACTCACATATAATCCCATATTGAAACAGTCATATATTTGTTGATAAAAATTTAAATATTTTTCACTAAATGATTCTGATAAATCTGCATAGCTGAAGATAAAAGATTGAAATTAGATCTTTATTAATTACATTCCAAATTATCCTCCAAATGGTTAAAGGACTGCAACAACAGAACTGATACCCTGAATTTGACAGAGGAATAAGAAAGGAAAAAGTTTGAACTCATTGACATTAGCAGGACTTTTTGAATAATATGTTAGATACTATAAAAATAAAGAATTAATAAATGTATTTATAAAAATAAAACAATAATTTATAAGTGGAGTTTCAAGCATTTACTTGACACATATTGACTTACAAGGAACAGATGCTAGAAGGAGTTGCCTGTAAATTGAACTAGCATATTAAATATTAAATATCAAAAAATGGAAATAATCCCCCATACACACACATACACACACACACACACACACAAACAAACAAACAACACAATATATGGACATTTGTTTTTTGACACGAAAGCCAAAACCAAACCAAAAAAGAGCATTTTCAAGACATGGTCTTTCTGTTATCTGCATGTAGAAGAATGAAAATAAATCATATTTAGAACCCTGCACAAAACACAAGTCCACATGAATCAAGGACATCAACATAAGACTTGCTACACTAAAATGCATAGATGGGAAAGTGCAAGATACCCTTGAACAGATTGGTGCAAGGTACAATTTCCAGAAGAGAACACCAAAGGATCAAGCTCTAAGATCAACAGTTGAAAAATGTGACCTCATGAAAGTGCAAAACTTCTCTAAGGCCAAGAACACTGTCAATAAGACAAAACGGCAGCCTACAGATTCAAAAGTTATCTTCACCAACAGTATATCTGAGAGAGATGATGTTATCTGTTTTAGATTTTGTTTATTTTTTTAAGTTAATTGCTTTGTGTATAGTTGTCTGTATGTCTATCTCTGTAACACAAGAACATAGAGCCTGAGGATATCAAAAGAATTCCTCAGATTCCCTGGGAATGGAATCACAGGTGTTTGTATATAGTCAAGTTCTAGGGATTGAACACAGTCATTTTGGAAAATCACTCAGTTCTCTTAAATACTGAGCTACTACTCAGGGAACAAGACAGATTTTAAAATGCCAGTCTTAATTACTCATGTGGTAATTACTCAGTGTGGTGGTTTTTTTGAGCAAGATAAATATTTTCAAAGCCTATTTTGACTTCAAAGGATGTAGGAAACTAAATATCTGGAGTTACAAATGGATAGTTGTGGGCAAAAGGCCAGAGATAAGTTACATTTCTACTTGGATCAGAAGAGAAATTTCACCATCTGGTGACACAAAACAATAAAAACTGGTGATACATACACTGTTCCCCAAGTACTAACTCTAGCCAGAAATTATTGACAGTATAAAGGAAAACATCTTGTACAGAGAGAAATGCCAAAATGAATTACTGTCAATTTTCTCAAAATATTGTGCAGAAATCTAAATCTCTCAAATTTGTCCATAAGTTTTGTTAACTTTTGTAGAAAATATGAAAGAAGGTTACAATAAAAAAATATAAATGTTAAGCTATTTGCCCAAGTTATATAGATTGGGACATTTTAGTTTTCCAGGCTCTATAGTCCCACTGGCTCCTTTGTCTGTACACTGACCAAATCATATGCTGACATTTCCTCATCTCTAGAGCACCAGTTTCATAAATTCCAGTGACAAATAATGTTGTAGGAATTTTGATCAAATCTTTGTATACTCTGAATTCTGTCTCATATTGTCTCTCAAATTAAAACAAAGCTTTATGTGATGGTTTTTTCATGCTCAGCCCAAGGAATGGCATTAATAAAAGGTGTGGCTCTGTGGGTGTAGGTGTGGCACTGTGGTCATGGTGTTAATATCCTTGTTCTAGCTGCCTGGAGGTCAGTGTTGTGCTAGCAGCTTTCAAAGGAAGCATGGCTATATGCCGCCGTGCTCCCACCTTGATGACAACAAACTGAACTTCTGAGCCTGTAAGCCAACACCAATTAAAATTTGTTTGCATAAGAGTTGTCTTGGACATGGTGTCATTTCACAGCATTAAAACCATAATTAAGACTTGACAGAAGGAAGTGTGAAGGAGAAAAGAGAATAGAATTATGGGGATAAAAGTAAGGGATCAGAAGATGTAGGGCATAAAAGAGAATATAGAGATGAATAAGATATTATATATGGTAATGGCATGATGAAATCCATTACTGTATGTAATTGAAATATTCTAATACCATTTAAGTAATTTTTAGTAGATATATATTACATATATATTCTTTATTTACATTTCAAATGATTTCTCCTTTCCTGGTTCTCCCCCATGAATGTCCCATAAGCCATCTTTAGTTACCCTGTTTCCCAACCAAACCCCTCCGACTTCCTTGTGCTGGTTTTCGCCTACATTCCTGCATCAAGCCTCTCTAGGACCAGGGGCCTCTCCTTCCTTTGATATCCAAAAAGGCCATCCTCTGCTGCTTATGCATCTGGAACCATGGGTAACATCATGTGGACTATCTGGTTAATGCTTTTGTCTCTGGGTAGGATGGATCATATTGTTGTTTCTCCTATGGTGCTGCAAACCCCTTCAGTTCCTTGGGTCCTTTCTCTAGTTCCTCCATAGGGGACCATGTACTCAGTTCAATGACTGGCTAAGAATGTGCCCCTCTGTATTTGTCATGCACTAGCAGAGCCTCCCAGGTGACATCTATATGCGGCTCCAGTGACTTACCAGAATGAAAAAAGTCATAAAGGTACATGGGAAGCACAGAGGAATAATAAGCAGAATGGGGAGGGGAGGAAGGTTCAGGATGAGCTGTGGAGAGGGACAAAATAAATGGTTCTGTGGGCAAGAAAACAAATGAAAATATGGAAGGGAAAGTTTGAGTACATCTCCAAGATAAGACAGACACCTGAGATGATGTAGGATCCAAAGAAACAATGGGAGCTAACTCTGCTATGCCTCTCAGCATTGGGGATATGGAACCAGAAGAGGCCCCCTCCTGTATCCTAGCAGTATCCCCATTGGAATGAAAGAGACACCAACATATCCTCAAAATATTCAAGCCAACATTTGTCCTTTGTACAAGAAATTCAGTCACATGGTATGGAGGTAACTGAGAGAATGGACAACCAATATCTGGACAACTTGAGACATATCTGATGGGGAAGCCTCAATTCCTAACTATATTAAAGATACTCAGTAATGCTTGCAGACAGGAGTAAGTTGTCCTCTGACGGGCTGCCCCAGCAGCTGACTCAGAAAGATACAGATATCCATGGCCAAACAGTGAATGGAGCTTGGTGACTTTTGTGGAAGAATATGAGGAAACATTGTGTGCCCCAAAGGGAATGAGAAGTCCATAGGAAGAACAAAAAAAATCAAGTTACATGGACCCTAAGGGGGGATTTCAGTGAACTGTACTACAATCAAGGAATGTACCTAGGCCTAGCTGAACCTAGGACTCTCTGAACTTATGTATTAAATTTGCTGTTTGGTCTTTATATGGATCCTAAACAACTCTAATGGGAGTATCCCAAATGCTAATGCTTGCATATGGGATATCTTCTAGCTGGAATGTCTTGTTTAGCCTCATTTGGAGTAGATGAACCTAGCCTCACAGAGACTTAAAGTGCCATGGAGGTTGATACTCATTGGGCCCCCATCCTCTTTGAGGAGATGAAGTGGATGGCAGGAAGGATTGTTGGAAGCATGGGCCAGAAGAGCAGTGAAAGGGATGCAAACTGAATAAGTAAAAATTAAAACAAAACACCACTATATATTCTTTAACTCAATGTATATTTAACAAGAATTTTGTTTTCTTAACAAGAATTGAGAGAGTAAAGATTAAGGGATTGGAGAGATGGTTTAGTAGTTAAACAATTTTTACTGTTGCAGATACACAAGGTTTGAGTCTCAACAATTAGGTTGAGGCTCTGACCCATCTGTACCTCAATCGAAAGAACATGATATCTCTTAAGCATTCTGAGTGTGATAGTCACATACATGGTACAAATATGTATATGAAAGCAATACACTCAAACATAAAATAAATTGAGTACTTCTAAACTATAATTTAAGACTGTAAAAGTTACTCCAATTAATGCAAATTTAAGAGTATATCATGAGTATTCATAAGTTAATTCTATTGTTTCTTAATATATTCCTATCAATGACAATAAAGAAATGCAATTGGTTGATCTCAGTAAATCATTTTATTTCTTACTTAGTACTTAAATTTTCTATTCTAATGTCACTTGACATTAGCTTTAAATGTAGGTGTTGCCAAAATTGAGTTTTTCAATTAGGATTCAGAATTACCATCTGCTGTTTAAGGATATTAACATTTTCATGAATTCTTTTAAATAAATAGTTCTTTTGTGAAAGTGAAGTCATTTGTGCTGTATAATACATGAATAACTCATCTCAGTGAACTAGGAATTGTTTTAGATTAGTTTTTCTAGATGTGTTATGTGCAAGCAGTTGTTATGAAATCTGTGACCCTTGTCCAATTATAATACAAGATTTATTGATTCACTTTGAGTAGGATGAAAAATCTCTGAGACAAGATTGAGATTGTCATAAAAGAGGCGTATGGACAAGGATATTTAAGGAGAAATTCATAGAAACACTTTGAATATCTTTGCAAGCAAATAAAAACTATTTTGTTATGTCAAGGGCTTAAAAGAATGCACAACATCTTTTGATATATGTATTAGAAAGTAGCAGAAGTGAAAAAAATGTTAGTTATATCATAACAACTAGAGAGTAAAGTTTGTATATTTTTGAGTGAGGTTCACTGCAACAAGTTTATTGGGAATTTCTCTTACAGGTACTAGAATCAGAGACAAATGGCCTGTTCGAACCCAGATGGTTAACTAACATGAATTGTTCCTAGTCTTAACACTGTCATAATATAAAGATGTTCAATGAGAGTTTATAATTTCTCCATTTCTAGATTCTGTAAAAGGAAGAATTGTACTATTTCAATCATTTGGAAAATAATAATAAGGACATATGAAAACTATTTTGATAATTTAAAATACGTTATTGTTAAGAAACACTCTAAAAGCTAAGATATTTATTAGAAATGTCATGACAACACTGCTGTATAGTTACTTGGACAACTCAATTATATTTGTAGTAGAGGATTAGTGATACATCAAGGTTATGTTCTCATGTGATAAAATGTTGAGAAGTAAAAATAGAAATATACATATGCAAGTACATATATGAATGTTTAAGGGATCCCACATATGTAATAGAAACATTACTAAAGCTCAAAGCAGAGATGTAACCTCACACAAAAATAGTGGGAGACATCAACAACCCACCCTCACCAATGGACAGATAATGGAAAGAGAAACTAAACACAGATATATTGAGACTAAGAGAAGTAATGAACCAAATTGATTTAACAGATATCTATAGAACATTTCACCTTGAAATAAAAGAATATACATTCTCATCACCCCATCGAACCATATTCAAAATAGACCATATTATCAAAAGCCAAGCAAGCCTTAACCACTACAGGAAGAGTGAAATAATCCTATGCATCCTATCATATCCCCAGCCACTAAAGCTGGTCTTCAATAAAAACAAAACAACAGAAATCACACATATTCCTGGAAACTGTGTAATTCTCTACTCTATGATAACTTGGTCAAGGAAGAAATTAGAAATAAATTTTTAGAATTTGATTGAAATTTAGGCAAGCATTCCTACATTCGTGGGAAACAATGAAATCAATGCTAAGAGGAAAACAAATAATTCTGAGTGCCTCCAAAATGAAAATGGAGACAGAATTCACTAGCATCTTAAGAGCACCTCTGAAACCTCTAGAAGAAAAAGAAGCAAATACACGCAAGAGTAGTAGGTGGCAGGAAATAATCAAAGTGAAGACTGAAATCAAGCAAGTAGAAACAAAGATCAACAAAACCAGGAACTGGTTCATTGTGAATATCAACACCATGCATAAACCATTACCCACACTAACAAGAGAGTACAGAATCAATATCCAAATTAACAAAATCAGAAATGGAAAGTTAGATCTAACAACAGAAATTGTAGAAATTAAAAAAATTATCCAATCCTATTACAAAAACCTATACTAAAAAATGAAAAAAAAAAACCCTGGAAAATCTGGATGAAATGGACAATTTTCTAGATAGACACCAGGCACCAAAGTTAAATCAGGATCAGATAAACCATCCAAATCTAGTTTTCTGGTGTGATGGTGTATGTAGGACTCTCTATGATGGAAGAATTGGGTTCTGATGATACCAAGTAACCTTGGATTCTCTTGCTTATGTTCTTATGCTTGCCTCCTCCCATCTATTTATCTCTAGTGCTACCTATGCTCTATATATCTGACTGAAGTTTGTCCTTCCTGTGATCCTGGTTGTGTAAGAACTCTTCAAAGTCAAGCTGTCTGTGTGTTCCTGTGATTCTGTGATCGTGTTATTCTCAGATCCTGGGTGTGTCTGAGCTCAGCAGAGCTAGTTGCCTCTGGGATCCTAAGATCCTGATATGACGAAGGTCCTGGGATCCTAGAAACGTGTGATTCTGGGAATTTTAGACCACCTAAGAATGGTGCTTTCTCTGGATGTTGTGGGGATTGCTACAGAGTTTTCATGTAAGTTTTGATCATGGCACTGGCCAAAACAGAATGGAAGGTACCTGTTCAAATTTTCTGGTGGATTTTCTTTGTGCCTGGAACCAACTGGTCTCAGTTACCCCCAGTTTTGGGACAGTTGTTGTGTCTGCCTCATCTCTGATCCTGGGCCTGTTTGAGTGCCTGGGAGTGGAACTTCCTCTGGGTGCTGTGGGGCTGGCTCAAATAGATCCATTCTCATCTCCTTGTGAAAAGTTCAAGTCCAAGTATATTAAGGACCTCAAATTAAAACCAGATACACTGAAAATAATAGAAGAGAAAGTGGGGAAGAGCCTCAAATACCTGGGCACAGGAGATAATTTCCCAAACAAAATACCAGTGGCTTATGCTCTAAGGTCAAGAATTGACAAACAGGACCTCAAAAAATTGCAAAAGTCCTGTAAGTCAAAGAAACTAGCCAAAAGGACAAATCATCAAGCAACAGATTGGAAAACGATCTTTATCAATACTTCATCTGATAGAGGGATAATATACAATATACAAAGAATTCAAGAATTAGACTCTAAACTATCAAATAATCCTATTAAAATGGGGTGTGGAGCTAAGCAATCAATTCTCGAATGGTCAAGAAGCACCTAAAGAAATATTCAAAATCTTTAGTCATCCTGTAAATTCAAACCCTGAGATTCCACATCACACCTGTCAGAATGGCTAAGGTCATGAACTCAGGTGACAGCAGGTACTGACAAGGATGCGGAGAAAAAGGTACACTCCTCTATTGTTGGTGGGATTGCAAGCTGGTACAACCAATCTGAAAATCAGTCTAATGGTTGGACATAGTATTACCTGACGTCTTATCTATACCACTTGTGGGTACATTCACAAAAGATGCTCCAACATAAATCAAGGATACATGCTCCACTATGTTCATAGAAGCCTTAAAGCCAGAAGCTGGTAAGAACCCAGATGACTTTCAACAGAGGAATGGATACAGAAAATGTGGTACATTTACACAATGGAGTACTACTCAGATATTAAAAGCAACAACGTCACCAAATTCCTAGCAAATGGATGGAACTAGGAAATATCATTCTGAGAGATATAAACCAATCAAAAAAGAACAAAAATGGCATGCACTCGCTGATAAGTTGATATCAGCCCAAAAGTTCAGAATACAAACTCTAATTCACAGACCACAGGGATCAAGAAGAAGGAAGATGACAATGTGGGTGCTTTTGTCCATCTTCGAAGTGGTAACAAAATATATGTGAACAAATATGGAGACAAAGTATGAAGCAGAGAACAAAGAAAAGGCTATCCAGAGACTGCCTCACCTGGGGATCCTTCCCATATACAGTCACCAAATACTGACACTATTGTGGATTCCAAAAATTACATCCTGACAGGAACCTGATATAACTGTATGCTGAGAGGCTCTGCTAGAGCCTGACATAGAGAGACAGATGTTCACAGCCAATGATTGAAATGAGCATGGGGTCCAAATGGAGGACGTAGAGAAAGAACTGAAGGAGCTGAAAGGGTTTGCAATCCCATAGGAAGAACAGCAATATCAACCAACCAGATCACCCAGGGTCTAAATCACCAACCAAGAACTACACTTGGAAGGACACATGGCTCCAGCCATATCTGTAGGAGAAAATGGCCTTTTTGTGCATCAGTGGGAGAAGAGGTTCTAGGTCCTGTGAAGGCTCAATGTCCTAGTGTAGGGGAATTCAAGGGCCGAGAGGCAGGAATGGGTGGGGGGCTGCATGTGTGACCATGAAAGGCAGCCTCTTTTCTGGTTGAGCTACGCTTAAATCATAGAGACCCAAGAGATAATTCTGGAAGGGACAGGAAGCCATTTTCCATGTTCTCAGACATTAGACTCCTGACTGGAGGCCTCAGATCCATATCTCTCTGGTTATAATTCGTGTAGGCCAACACCCCATTCTCATGTCATTCTGTCTGGCCCGCTATAAAAGCAGATGTTTGCTCCATCCTTTTATCTTACTCTTTCTCCTGCTTCCCGCTTGCTTCACTCTTGCCCTCTTGGTCTCTTTTCTATTCCCCCTCTTTCGATCTGGCCATGGCCTCCCCCTACATTTTACTCATTACAACTCTTGGCCAGCAATAAATGCTTTAAAACCATGGAACTAGAAAATATCCTGTGTGAGGTAACTCAATCACAAAAGAGCACACATGGTATGCACTATGCACTCACTGATAAGTGAATATTAGCTCAAAAGCTTGGAATACCCAAGATAAAATTCACAGACCACATGAAGCTCAAGATGAATAAAGACCAAAGTGTGGACACTTTGATCCTTCTTAGAAGGGGGATCAAAATACCCATGGCTCACAGTTAACCAACAGACTGAGCCTAGGGTCCCCAATGGAGGAGCTAGAGAATGGACCCAAGGAGCTGAAGAGGTTTGCAGCCCCATAGGAGGAACAATAATATGCACCAATCTGTAACTCCAGAACTCCCAGGCACTAAACCACTGGCAAATAGTACACTTGAGAGACCCATGGCTCCAGTTTCATACATAGCAGAGTATGGACTTTTCAGACATCAATGAGATGAGAGTCTATTGGTCCTGTGAAGGTTTGATGCCTCAGTGTAGGGGAATGCCAGTTCAGGAAAGTGGGGGGAGGGTACGTAGGAGGAGGGGATGGGACAAGGGGTTTTGGAGGGGTAATGAGGAACAGGGATACCATTTGAAATGTAACTAAAACAAATTTCTAATAAAAAAGAAAACATCTAATAAAAATCAAAAAACAAAATAAAATCCACATACTTTCTGGTTAAATTAAAAGAAAACAAGCAAACAGAAAATCTCCCTCTGAAAAAACATGGACTGCCTCTTCCCATCGGGACCCTTCTGTGCTGGAGTAATGGAGCAGGTCTTCTAAAGAGCTGCATCTAGACTCACCTCATGCAGGGGGCCTCCATATGCTCCCAGACATGTCTCAGCCAAACCAAGAGCTGACTGAGCATGCCAAGGATACTTGTCCCTTGGGGACCCAGCCATTGCTCTTTTTTCCCCTTCCCCTTCAGCCCCAGGTTAGATCCAGCCCCGGGGGGCCCCCACTCTGTTCTCAGCTATTCTAAGGCAGCCAGTAGCTTCAGTAGTGCTCCTGGTTGAGAACCTGACATCCCTGTGGGATGTGGTTGGTCAAACTTCCTGCTTCTGTCTAGTCCATTGGCCTGACTCCCGACCAGGTGTAGGCAAGCATTTTAACTTGCAGAGCCTCACTCTTATAGAAGCAGGAACAGGAGGGATGGGATAAGGTTTTATGGGGGGGGGGAGAATCAGGAAATAAGAAAACATTGAAAATATAAATAAATAAAATATCCATTAAAAAGGAAAGAAAAACCTTATCAACCAATCAGACCACCTAGAGTGCCCAGGGACTAGATCACAAACCAAAGATTACACATGGAGGTACCACGTGGTTCCAGGTGCTTATGTAGCAGAGTAGTGCATCGATGGGAGGGGGAGGGCCTTGTTTCTGTGAAGACTTGATACCCCAAGTCAGTGAATGCTAAGGAGGCATGGCAGGAGTGACTATGTGGGTGGGGGAGTTCCCTCATAGAAGCATCAGATAGGAAGTTGAGATTGGAGGGATACTGAGGGGAATTGAGAAAGGGGATAACATTTAAAATGTAAATATATAAACTATCCAATAACAAGGAGAAATACATATTTTTCTTCTTGATGTTTTTAACCAAGATAGGACTTGGGTAAAAGTAACTAATATATATAGGTAGTAAGAATGACAAATATGCACACACACACACACACACAATCATATCTTATATGATTATATATGAAAACATCCACTTTGAGAACTGCTGGTCTACAGAGAAAGATCTTAGACAGCTTCTTTTATTCACATGCGCCTCTCTTTTGAAATCCCAAACAAGCCCTGTATCATTAAAAATATTAACTATTTATATAATATTATACAAATATTTATATATTTATATTTACATATAAACTGTTTTATATAAATTGCTTTGTGGCATGGGGTATATCCTTAAGTGTGGTTTATATGATGAGTGTAATGCCATTGCATAGTTTTTATAGTTCTTGCTTAGCATGCCCTAAAACCATGGTTATATCCGTAAATGGAGAGTAGTGGTGAACACCTGTCATTCTTGAATTCAAGTGGTGGAGGCATGGGGATCATGAGGCCAAGGACTTTCTGTGTACGATGTAAATTCTAGGACAGAAGTGATATATACCATCCTCTGTGAGTGTGTGTGTGTGTGTGTGTGTGTGTGTGTGTGTGTGTGTGTGAGAGAGAGAGAGAGAGAGAGAGAGAGAGAGAGAGAGAGAGAGAGAGAGAGAGAGGGGGGGGGAGGGAGGGAGAATGAAGAATGAATGGGAGGGAAAGAAGAAAGGGAGATGGGTAAGAAGGAAAGAGGGAAGGAAGGAAAGAAGGAAGGAAGGAAGGAAAAAAGATAGAAAGGTTTTGCAGGGTAAATACAATTTTCAGCTATACTTGCGTTTAATCTTTGAAATCACAAAGAAGATGCATGTGGATCTCGCTGAGTTTGAGAACAGGCTAGGCTTTTTAATAAGATCCTAGATAGCAAGGCCTCTACAGATAAACCCTGTTTTGAAAACCAAACCAATCACTTAAATTCAAAATAATCTTTAATGCACTAGTGGAAGATGATATCATTCATAATGAATGCACACCCCACAGATTCTGACAAAAATAATTTATATTTTTAAAATATACATTTATTGATTTAATATTAGTGCATTGCATATGTACTAATGTATGCATGTATGTATCTTATATACATACATGTACACACTAAAACACTCACAGGTGCATCCACATATAAATTTTATATCCATGCCCCTTACACCTGCTTGTGTGAGAATGTTCCCCTACTCTTCAACCCACTCCTGTCTCCATACCCTCCAATTCCACTACAAACAATATCAACTAACTAAACGCACCAGGACCAGGGGACTCTTCTCCTGTTGATTGCCTATAGGGCCATCCTCTGCTACATATGCAGGTGGAGCCATGGTTCTCTCCATGTGTAATTCTTGGTTGGTGTTTTAGTCCCTGGGAGCTCTGGTGAGTCTAGTTAGTTGATATTGTTTGTTGTTCTTTGGGGTTGGAAAACGGTCTGGTGGTTCCTCAGAAAATCAGACATAATATTACCTGAGGATTTGGCTATGCCACTCCTGGGCACATAGACAAAGATTCTCCAAAATACAACAAGGACATATCATATATGTTGATGCTATTTTCCTCCAAAACTTCTAAATCCTGTTCCATCCCCCACCCACATAATTTATGATACTCTCCCCAATTTCAGAATTCTAGTGGGAAAAAATTCTCATACCTGAAATAATATGAGTAAGTCTAAAATACATCAAAGACTATTGATTTAAAATATAATGATGTAAATCCATTTATAAATTGTTGAACCTGGAATTTCATGCAACATAACTGTTGCAGGAAAAGTGTCTGATATTATCAAAGAAAAGTTTGGGAGTAGTGAGTCTATGGTTTCTATATGACAAAGGGAATATATAAACAGTGCTGACATAACTGAGGTTGGTATGTACATGAGACAATTTCTGACACATGCCTATCCCCAGGTGCCATGTGATAATGTGCCTCTTTGTTCAGTTGGTCATCTTATATTCTTTAACATGAGTGTGTTGACACATCATTATATTTAAAACTTCTACAAGTTCAAAGATATTAGGGATAATTCCAGTTTGGACCTTTTTTATATATTGCATAGAAATATATTCCACCATAATGCATAGGGTCTACATTGTAAGTATGGTAATATCACTAAAACGATTGTTTGACCAATTTAATATCACCATGTACAATGTATTATATATTGATAATTATCATATCCAATATTTGACAGCTGTTGAGTGGCCTTTTTCTTGGCAGTAAGATATACAGCTATATATGAACTGTCTATAAAGAAAGAATTTGCTCTGCAAGTTATGAGATTGTATAGTTTTAGCCTGTGATTTGGCAGAAATATGTAAAAAAAGAAGGGTGGGTTGTTGACTTGCCTATTTTTGTTTGTTTGTTGGCTGGTTCAATTTGATGTAGTGTCTTACTATGTAGACCTTTGTGACCTTGTAATATGTGTATCAATGTAGTCCATGTTTGCTTCACATGCAGAATAATTCATGTGATTAAATCATTGATTCCTGGGCTTAAATGTGTATGTGATCATAACAGAGCAATTTCAGTTTTTAATCCTTTAAAAATACAATGAAAAGAGAATAAAAATTCTAAGTTTACTAAAGAACCCTCTTTTGGAACCAAAGTCTTGCAACCAATGCAAATGATCAGAGAGTGAAGTGATAGACATTGAGCTAAGAATGAAAAAAAAATTAATCAAGTTCAAATGTTACTTTAGTGAAAGGGATAATATATGATTCATAATATTGCCAATGATCCTAATAATTAACCAGTGGAGGAAATAAATTATATTAATTTGTGAGTATAATGCATCAGAATTTCTTAGATTGACAAAGATTTTTGTTGATATTTATTTTGTTTTTGTTCTGACACAGGAAAGTTTGGCTGTTCTATAACTTTCTCTACAGATGAATTTTGTCTTTAAGTAAAGAATATCTGCTTGCTTGTGCCAATCATGTAATGAGATTCAAGGTATGATTTATCACAATACCACAAAAGATAGTAATTCTAAGTAAATAAAAGAGTCTCTTAAATCTAGCCATATGGATAGGATGTGTCTTGGGAACGGATAAGAGCATTCTGAGTATTGTGAAAATTAGGAAACTAGGTAATATACAAATCATATCTCTTGGAGAGAAAAGCAGTACAACATGTATGAAATGAGTCCCTCCATAATAAGAACCATTATATCCAATGGGTTATTGCCATAGAACATCCCCAAGAGAATCATGTAGTGGAAAACATGATTGGGACAGGTATTACCATAGTAACTGAGAATATAAATGCAATATCTTAATATCCCTTTGAAATATTGAGAGTACAAATTAGTCAGTGGAGGAAGAACAATCATTTAGTGGACTGTAGATAAGTGAGATCATGTTCAAAGCTTTAAACTAGCATGGGATTTAATTTCATGAAATTTCCATCTCCCCCTAAAAATAGAGAACTAGGGACTTGCCCAGGCAGACAAAAACATGTTCAGTGCTTATTCCTTGGCCACTATGAGACTTTAGTACTGAATGTGCCAGAGAATACCATTGACACTACAGGGTAAATTGAAGGCCTTTTCAGGAGTCAGTAATTACCACTTCATGTTTCCTTTGAGTAGTAAAGATTGAATTACTGGGCTTGCATTTCTCTCTTTGAATTCATCTTAATGTCAAGATAATATTTCTTTTCTCCTTGATTATCAGAGTTTAAGCAAACAAATCAGTAGTAGCAAGTGTTTTTTCAAACCTAGATGATGAAAATTTGGATTCACCAAGAAACAAAAAAAAATCAATTTCCGCCTGACTTATACAGCCTACTTGAATAATCATCTATTCTCTGTTTTTTATAATACAAATATTTCTTCTTTATCCATAATTCTGTCATTCATAGTGCACACCAAATCCTGTGGCTACATCCATAGATAAAAATATTTGGGAATTCAGAACAAAACTGTAAAAATATGTAGTTTTTTTCATTTCCTTTTTATTTAATCATTAACTAGTCCCAAAGCTATCTTTCATTCCCTTCCAAGAACTATTGCTTGCAAGAAATGAAAGCTCACTCTAATAATCTACCGTGGTGGGAAACAATCTACTCTTAATTATAAATTTATTACATCTTTTTGGCAGCACAACTTAAACCATCACTTTAAACTTTCTATAAACTACGATAATTTCTTAAATTTATTTGAATAAAATCATTAGCTCTTTAAAACCATAAATTCATGCACACAATATTAACTAATGAAAGTTCACCTTCACCTTGGTATTCAGGAAATTGCCTCATGCTGTGGGATATTTCCCAGAAGGCAATCACAGAAAATTATAGGCAATGATGGTCTCCCCAGTCCAGTAACAAGGTAGAAATATAAAGAATACAACAATGATAAACAGGATAAAGCAAAGCAGCAGTGAGTAGATATCCAAAGATGAAGCCCCTGTGGTTTACCTTTTCTGTTACACACATTGTATTTTAGCAAACTATGAACTGTGTCCAGGAAGTTCATTTGTCTGCTGCAAATTATCCTGCCTGGCATCCTCAATGAATAGCTGGAGGAAATGTTTTCAAAATACTAAAGTCTGTATTTCTAACCTAATGGAATTGTTTAAGTGATCCTAGAAAGTATACGTGCCAAATATTGTGGAAGATAAAGATTGAGGTCAAGTATAGTTGAATAAGCCTTAAATCCCAGAATAGAGAAGATAGAGGAAAATCTCCATGAGGTAAGGTCTAGCCAGGTCTACATACTCAGCACAAATTAGTTAGGCTACACAAGGAAAACATTGTTTGCTGAAAGATTTTTTAAAATAATTTTGATTGGCATATGGGCAGGAAATTATCTATCCCAGAATGTGCAGTGTTCATTCACTTTCTGCACCAAGCTATCCTGCGGGCAGATATTACATGCCTAGCCCTTGGCCTTTTCAGCATTTAGTTTCCTTAATGGAATCGCAAGGGTCGTTATACTTTCCTGAAGAATGAGAGTGGTTGAATTACAGGCTAAGGAGTAACTCCGATAGATTGTAAAGGAAATGTTTCTCACAGATTGAAGTATTTTAACACTTGGTTACTAGGCCGTGGATTTGTTTGGTATTGTTTAGATGATGGAGTCTTGTTGGTGGAAGTATATTACATTCAGTGGGTTCTAAGATTAAGTCTTGTGTTGGTTCTTTTTCTCCCCACTAACTAGTGTTTATTATTTATTCTTTTTTCTGCCTGATTGTTTTCTACATTCTGTATCTTTCTTCATGATTGTTGAGTAAAGTTCATCAATGCAAAGATATTATAAATGCTCCAGAAAATGTAAATACTAACAGTGCTCCCTAGATAACAATTCATTATACACCTACATCTTGACATTATGGTTCCATCATATGTATAATTTGTACATGAAAATAGGATCTCTCTCTCTCTCTCTCTCTCTCTCTCTCTCTCTCTCTCTCTCTCTCTCTCTCTCTCTCTTCTTCTTCTTCTTCTTCTTCTTCTTCTTCTTCTTCTTCTTCTTCTTCTTCTTCTTCTTCTTCTTCTTCTTCTTCTTCTTCTTCTCTCCCCCCTCTGTTTCTCCTTAATGTTTCCTGAGTATATTTGTATATCTCAGTAAACAAAGTAAGAAAAAAGAGATTTAGGAATGTTTTTCTGCTGATGTTGCAAATGTGTTGTTTGTACACGTGTGAGTGTTACAGAAACACATACATACACATTTACATGAATTAATACCATAATTCTTTCCATATATTTATTTTAAAAACATATATGTGGTACACATATACAGCTAAATGATGTTAAAGAGCAACAAAATGAAACTTGCAGGTAGATTGGTAGAAATGAATAGACCGGAAATAATGAGTGTCATCAATCAAATCTGAAAAAAGACAAAAGCTCCCTTTTCTTTCCATATGAGGATCCTATATATGGTCTTTTATTTTTGAGTTTTTATGGAGGCAATGTGAAAAATACTAATGAAAACTAGTCATTGGCATAGAGGAACACGTTTAGACAGGAATGGGAGTATAATACTTAGTAAATTAAACTAGAAAATGGAATTCCAGAGTCACATCTTTTATTTGGATGCTGGTATGACAGGGTTTGGAAAAATCAGAGTTCACAGCAAGGTTTAAACAAAGTGCACAATGTACATTTAGAGGTTTTTTTTTGGAAATTTATATACTAAGTTATTTTATTGAGTATAATAATAAGTAAGAATATTAGAGTATATGTGATATAAAATAATGCAGATCTAGTGCTAGAAGCTAAATAATTAATCAGGAATGAGGGTAAGTGTTGAAGTTGAGTGACATAAATGGATTATGTCTAGCAAAACTAAAAATGTACAAAGAATCTTTATGAAACCTAAACACATATATGTGTATATTTATATTACATAGGAAGTACCTAAGCATTTTATCAGAGTTTGGACTTAGGGTTGTAGATTACTTGCCTGGGAGCAAGAAAGCCAATTTGTTAGTGAAGAGGCCAGTGCTTAGGCTCTGCAGCCTTGTCCTTCCCAGAATGACAGGTTCTTGTACTGGAATTAAATTAAGTTAACCATGTTCAGGGATGACAGAGGCTTGCATCTTAGATGTTTCTAGGTCACATCATGTTTAAAAAGATAACCATCTCAATAGTATCTAAGAATAAAAACCTGTGCGATATGTGTACAGTAATCTACGGTATGATATCCTATGGATTACACCATGCTGTCATAGTCTGTAATTAGTTTCTAATTCTAGAATTGATAGTGTTATCTGGGAAAATTATATAAAGTTCTGTGTACTGCTATCCATATCTGTTTTGTGAAGAGGATTTATACCAGTCTAAATCAATGGTTATTTGACATGGTCATTTAGAAAGGCTGAAGCTGTGTGGAAATAATAGATCTTATAATCAACCCAAAGGATACAGGGTACACTAACCTGGAATATAAAAATTTGTGTATGTATCATTTTGCCATTTTTCTTGACAGACATATAACTTATATACACTCAGTTTTTCCAAAATCCCTTGTGTTTGTAGTATGGAATTCGACTTTACATGTGATTATCATTTTACTCGTGTTCCTTTACCATTTCATTGTCTCAGTTTATTGGTGTGCCCTCCTCCTCCTCTCCTTCCCCCTCCTCTTCTGTCTTCTCCTTTATTTAATTTTGTCTTTTGTTCATACTCTTTATGTTTTTGAAAATTGTGAGAAACAAAATCTCATTATATAGCCTAGGCTGGTCTCAATCCCTCAATCTTGTAGTAATAAATTTGCTTCTATCTCTTGAAGGAAAAGTAAAGATGTGAATTGTGTACCTTGAATGCCTTTTACCTCATTTTTGAATGTGCATTTGATTTTGATCAATAATTACTTTTACAGTTAAAATTTTAGTGAAAAAAATGATCAGTCATAGTATCACATGCATTTAACATCTGAGAGGCATAGTCAGAGAGTCCACATTGAGTTTGGTCACAGCCACAATTACATTTTGGTATCTTTTATTTAGAACAACAAAAATGTATTAATAAAATTAAAAAGGTAGCAAAAAATTATTTCTTGACTTTCTGTGTCTTGAGTGGCAAGCAGAGGGTTGCTGAAAATGCATCTGATATATTCAACCACAGAGAGGAAGCAGAGGGAGATATTTGAAAGCTCATATTTTTGAAAGATAGAAACCTGTCCCTGGGTATCTTTTGTTCAGCAATGCTGCATCTCTTAATCTTCTCCAAACAGCCATCAACTAGAAGTCAAGTATTTGAAAATTGGAAATTAGTAGTGGGCACCTCATTCAAACCACAGGCTTCTACACATTGTCTTTCACGGTCTCACAATCATACCACAATAAAAGTGTATATTGTGCAATTTTAAAACACCATTATCTTTCATAGATTTGCTTAAAGGTCCAAGTGTACTCTCAGCCTCATTTCAATACTTTCAGTGTAACCACTGTAAAATCAAAAGCAAGTTACATATTTCAAGAATGAAATGGCACAGAGCATGTATTATTATTATCTTTCCTGTAAAATGGACCCAGGCTGTCTGAGAAATGCTGAGGATGACCTTGAGCTTCATATTATTTTTCCCTACCTCCTGGTCCTTGCAGTACTTCTGTGTACAACTTATCTTCTATTTGTTATTTATATCAAATTCAAATATGTTTATGTTTGGCAAGTACATTTTGAAAGGTTGAATATAATGCATTTTTCCTGGGACTTGGAAAGCCTCGCAACCTTGAAAACTGAAATACCTTAAATATTCAGTATCTTAAATAATTCAATGTGTTCCAAAACCCACATTTTCTACAAAAATCTAAAGTCTCATCTTGAAAAAGAGGCTTCGATAAAATAATTCTTTAAAAAAAATTAGATTCTTACTTCAAAAGAAAAGAATCAAGCAACAATGTGAGCAATGCAAAATTAAACTTTATCTATGTTAATAACACAGTATCTTTTTTTTTCAAAACCAAATTTAGTGCACATTTAACAAAAGCTGAACATCAGTCTAAAATCCAATTCATTCTACAGTTATTACAAAAATGTAATGTGGAAATCTCAGGGGCAAAATTAGTAATTTCTGCATAACAAATCTTGGAACATTCTTACATAATTTGCCTAACAAGTCTTATATTTCATTATGTGTATATTTCAATGTGTTTGAAATGATAGGGAATTTTGCTTTTGTATTTTTTTATTTCATTCGATATATTTTTTTATTTACATTTCAAATGATTTCCCCTTTTCTGGCTCCCCACTCCCCGAAAGTCCCATATGCCTCCTTCCCTCCCCCTGTTCTCCCACCCACCCCTTCCGACTTCCCTGTTCTGGTTTTTCCTTATACTGCTACACTTAGTCTTTCCAGAACCAGGGGCTACTCCTCCATTCTTCTTTTACCTCATTTGATGTGTGGATTATATTTTGGTTATTCCAGTTTTCCAGGCTAATATCCACTTGTTAGTGAGTGCATACCATGATTGACCTTTTGAGACTGGGTTACCTCACTTAGTATGATGTTCTCCAGCTCCATCCATTTGTCTACAAATTTCGTGAATTCATTGAATAACACAGTATCTTAATATCTGTGATCCACTTACTATTTTATGATATCTTTTGAATAGTCTCTAGCTCTGCCCGTTACTGTATATGTGCTGTTGGTCTTCCAGGCTAAGGCAGTCTCCACCCCATGGCTGCTGCTGATCTTGCAGGTCATCCTATGATACTTGCATCCCACAACCTGTGGGGTACTTTGCAGCAACTAGGCTGCACTTTCACCAGTAGCTTCTTCTGGCATGTCTTCAGGAGATTCATCCCTGTAACACCTGGACATTCCTCAACTGTTGTTCCCGATGTCTCGATGCCTTCATAACCAGTGCCACTTGAGTGAATATAGTCACTAGTGTTCACAGTAAGAAACATATGTATGAGCTCATTGATTTTGGAACACAGTTTCTGCATGCTGACTGTGAGGCATCACTTCCCAGAGACTTCATATCTATGCTGGTCTTTTCTACCTCACAACTGATTGATTGCTTAGCCATGATGGGCAGCATTTATTACCCAGGAAAGCAAGGGATTTTTTACTTTAATGGTTCTAGTATTTAAATTTCTGAATTGTGATCTCCCCATTAAAATTCAGGAAGAAAACGTTACCTCAAGAGGCAAGGAAATTCTGGAGGATACAGGGTAAAAGACTGAATGAAAAAATATAATGTGCTCTTCTTGATCTCTGCTTCTATATTTAGTATGATGAAAAATAAGATAGAGAGATAAAGTAAACAGGATAAATATGAGGAATCAGTAGATTTTCATTATGGTTTCCACTAGAAGAAATAGAGGAAATACTTCAGCTCAAATAACATTACTCAAAAGACATCCAAAAAAAGTCCTGGGGATGCACACAGCAGGTTACCTTTTCTCTTTTCTGGGTTCTCAATTTTCCCACTCCTTCAGATCACCAGACTCCTCCAAGGTAGCAAGGCTTATTAATACAGACTTTGACAATAACACACTATTGATAAAAGACAGTCAGTTTTCAAAGGAAAAAGGACATTTTAGAAGACAACTATTTTTTCAATCCTGACAGTATGATGGACTTAGGAAGTGTTGTGGTAAGAAGAGAAATGACAAAGATATTTTTTGATCATGAATAGTGGAAGAAAAATTAAGTTCAAAGTAAAATTTCCATAGCAAGAGGTATTATTACACACATACTTGCAGGGAAATTGAAGACTTTCAAAGTGATTGAGCCAGGGTGATGGTTGAATATTCTCCTGGATAAAGACTGGTTTAATATTCAAGATATGTGGTCACTAATATGGCTTTGACAAACTAAGCATGAAAGAAGGAAAAATGTTATATTTTGATAGAGGACAAAGATGGAAAGAACAATGTATGTGATAAATAAGTAGAAAGTTAATTTTGATAGAGCTCTTTCCCAGGGAGAATGTAATGGGGAAATTCTATAGAGGTTCTACAAAGAACAGTGTAAGTAAGACCCTAAGATAAACCCTCTAGTGCAAAGGTGTTTGGTGCTTCAAAGGGAGTGGAGGTTCCATTGTGAGTAGCACAATATCAGGAGCATGAACTATGTCCCTCACCTATTCTTCCTCAGCCTGGGTTATGATGCAGCAAGGGACAAATTGATGATCTTAGAGGGTAAAATCCACATTGAAATTAACACACATGATGTCATTGTTGGACCTTTCTAGCTTGTCTTTTTGCAGAAGCACTGAGAAATGTCAAAATGTGAGCCCCATATGCAATGTAGAGAGATGGGTGCTTTCATCATCACCTGAATACATATAAACAGAAGACCTAGGTCTTTCAAGCACTTCTGCCAAACTTGAAGGGAAAGTAGAATAAAGAAAAAGACACCTACAAATTTGAGGGAAATATAGATTTTGATTTGTTTCAACTAAACCTAGAATGTCTCCTGAATGAATATTTGTGTATATATGTGTGTGTGTGTGTATGTGTATATGTATGTACTATATATATATACATTATTTCAGGCTCTAGTTTTTATCCCTTACAACAATATTTTATTTCCTTAAGTTCTCCTCATACTTGTTTCCCAGCACTGTCTTTATAAGCATAAGGAAACACCTGAATTGTATATAAAGCATAATAATATTTCTCATGAATGGAACATATATACTTCATAAATCTGGTATTAGGGGAATTTGGATATTTTACTTGTATATAAACAAGAATTGTTTGTCTCAGGAATATTTATAGGACCTTCTTCACTGCATTACTGAGCATCTTCTTCAGGGGGAGTTTTTGCTTTTTCTGAATATAGAGTAGTTTAATTTCCAGGGACAAAACTGGAGAGGCCCAAATAGCAGGAGTCATGTATAGGAAAATTTCTGCTCTTTCCAAATATAGAACAGATTAATTTTCTCAGGCAAAATTGTAGAGGCCCATAGAGCCATGATCATGTATAGTCAGGGATTCTTCTGTCACATAAACATAGTATTAAAATCATAGATAGACCAACTTGCAATATAGACCAAGGCCCAAAGTTTTGAAATGAAAACATGTCCCCAAAAATTCATCAGTTCTTCTAGAATGAATTTTTCAAGTAGATGCTATTTCCTATAAATATATATCAATTGCAAGACAAATATTTATAAAAGACTATTTTATTGAGTGCTACTGTGTATTAGTATTTGAATATATGTCTGTTGAACACATATCTGGAGTACCTGAATAGTCTTGGAGAGTGAGTTCCTCAGGCCCACTCTGACTGACAAAACAGATCTTGGTAAAGAGACATAAAAAGGTGGTATTAATTGAACCCTGTTTCCTGGAAGAATAGTCAGTACTTTTAACAGTTGAGAAAAAGCTTAGGGGAAAGAGAGGTTTTATTGGCAACAGAAAATATCAATATTAAATCTTAGCCTTCTTAAAATGTAATATAAACATTTTGAATGCAGCTATAACCTTCAGATAATATTGAAGTCCAAATATTCGTGTCCACAAGATGAGGATTGATTTTAAGAGCCCAGAGATATGTACTATTTCTACTTATATAAGAGAAAGAACTTTATTCATCAGATGACAATAGTTTATATAAATATACCCTACAAATTTGGGCTGTAGAAACAAAATTACAGAAAGAAAAGGAATGACATATTATTGAGACAGAAATATTAGATTGAATTGCAGAACATTTTTACAAAATTAGTGTCACCCCTTCTTATGAGGGCTGGGACATTGTTCTTTTCCCCTGGATCCAGAATTTCCCTTGCTCTTAAGACATGCAACAGATCTCAGAATACCTCCTCAACTGTATCAGATATTCAAGTAAAAGTGAATTTTTAAGGACTTTGACATTCAATTTTGGTATTATAATCTTGAGAATCAGAGTAAAATATATTAATTTAGGCAAAATTCAATTTCAGTGACAGAATTCATGAAAAAAGAATCCGGGTTGTTGATTGCTAAGGGGAGATGTGTTTGAAAGGAATGATATTTTTGAAAAAAAAACATGAAAGAGCAATTATCAATTTATGTGGAAAAGAAAAAAACTCAGAATAATGAAAACAATGCTTAACAATAAAAGAAAGGGGGAACCATCCCTGATTTTAAGCTTTACTACAGAACAACAGTGATAAACACTGCATAGTATTGGTACAGAGACAGACATCTTGATCAAGAGAACATAAATGAAGACCCACGAATAAAGCCACATGTATGGATACTTGAGCTTTGAGAAATATGCCAAACACTTAAAATGGAAATAAGAAAGCATCTTCAATAAATGTTGCAGGTGTAACAGGCTCTCTTTATAAAAAATATATATAGCAAACCCATATTTTTCACCTTGCACAAAGCATAAGTCCCAGTAGATCTAGGATCTGAACATAAAACCAGATATTCTGAATCTAATAGAAGAAAAAAATTGAAATAGCCTTGAACTTATTGGCACAGGGAAAATTTGCTAAGCAGAAATCCAAAGGCTCATTCTCTAAAATCAATAAATGGCACCTCATGAAACTAGAAAGCTTTGGTAAAGCAAAGGACATATTGAATATGACAAATACACAACCTTGGGATGGGGAAAAAGGTCTTCACTAATCCCCCTTCTGAAAGAGGGCTAATATCCAAAATATAAAAAACCCAAGAAGATAATCACCACAAAACCAAACAACCCTATCAAAAAATAGGGTATAGAACTAAACTGAGAATTAACAACAGAGGGAACTTGAAGGGTGGGAAACACCTTAGGAAATTTTCAAAGTTCTTAGTGATCAGAGAAATGCAAATCAAAGCCACCCTGAGATTCCATCTTATAATCATAATGGCTTAGTTCAAAATTTCAAGTGAGAACACATGTTTGCAAGGTTGTGGAGAAAGAGGAACTCTACATTGCTGGTGGGATTGCAAAACTGTAAAATCATTCTTGAAATTAATCTAAATGTTCGTCAGAAAATTGGAGACCCAGAAATACCACTCTCAGAATATATTCAAAGGATCCCTCAGTGTACCATAGGGGCATGTATTCCATTATATTCATAGCAGTCTTATTTGTGAAAGCCAGGAGCTGGGAACAACTCAGATTTCCCATGGCAGAAGTATGGATACAGAGAATGTGGTTCTTTTACACAATTGAATATTACTGAGCTATTAAGAATGAGGACATTCTGAGATTTGCAGGAAAATGGATGAAAATAGAAAATATCATCCTGAGTAAGGTAACTCACACTCAAAGGACATGCATGATATATATTTGCTAATAAGTAGATATTATCCAAAAAGTGCAGAATTAACAACAAGAGTCCACAGAACTCAAAAAGAACTCATCAAACTGAAAGGCCCATGCAAAGTTGCATCAGTCCCACTTGGGAGGGATACGAAAGCAATCATAAGTGTGGAGGGAACAAGCTGGGAGGGAAAGTGGATGGGGTAGGGAAGAGACCAAACTGATCTGATATTGGGTGAGGAATAAGGACTGAAGCCCGGAGGGCCTAGCAGAAAGAATGGAAATAGGCCCGATAGTAGGGAAAGAGAACTTATGCTGACTACTTCCAATAGCAAGTGCTGAAGGTGGTTGCTATCTCATAGTAAAAAAATCTGAACAATTTTTGTTCCTGTCTGAAAGAACTGCAGAGATGGAAATGGACAGTAGCCTGAGGAAAAAAAGTTCCAGTGACAGGCCCAAAGTGGGATCTAGCTCATTGGGAGTTCCCATGGCCTGACACTATTACTTATCATGATTGCCTTCAGAAAGACCCAACAATCAACTGAAACTCATTTATGGTTTTCTTGCCCATCCTACATGAGAGGTTTTGGTACTAGCCTTAGTGGAACTTTTTATGAAGAGATTAGATGTTCTGCTGACACATCCTTGGGAAACAAGCTCTTTTTTTTTCTTTTAATGGAATGGAAGGAGAAGTGGATCTGAGTGAGAAGAAAGATATTTGGGAGAGCTGTATGGAGTGGGTGGAGGGAAATGAGATGTAGTGACTGAGATAATAATAAAAAGAATAATGATAGAAAATCATAAATCTGAGACCATAGAAATTGAATACAATTACTACTGAAGAACAAGAATTTAAAAATTTGGCTCAAGGCAACATTTTATGTAATATATATGAGAGGGAAAAGACATGTTAGAAAAAGGATTATGTTAATACTAGGAAAGACTTGTCTTATTATCTTATTTGCTGTTGGTAGAAAGCTACAAAGCAGAGGTTAACATCAACCACCAATATAAATAGACCTCTTTAAGTGATATGTTACTGTATTATGGCCAAGTTGCAGGGAGCACAAAAGACAATATTAGAGCCAATTGCAATCTAAATACTTAAGGGTCTTTTTATGAGCTCTAGATGAAGTCTCCCACTATCCCTATTCTGCATCTCAGAATGACAGCCTCTAGTCTTGGGGTTCAGTGTTTTTACTGGTGTTACAGCAAAATCAAGAAATTTTCATTTCAGTCAGCAAGTTAATATTTTAAAAACTTCATTTTTCCTAGAGTTGTAATTTAGCCCCTGATAACACACAAAATGGGATTTCTTTTAGAAAAAAGAAAAAAGAAAAAAAAAAAGAAAGAAAGAAATGGGTGTGTTTGGGCTTTATAACAGGCTAATAATTTTGATGAGCAATTATTCTAAGAGAAGTGGTTGATTTAAGGAGGAAAATTTCTGTCCTATATGCAAAAGAAACCTATGGTGGGATGGGCCTGTCTCCATGCTGATTTTCTGAATCATACCTGCATTCAGAAGCTAACAGAATCTGGCTGCAGATCACTCAGATGGACCCCTAATTTCCACCACACCCATGTACAGAGTTAATTGCTTAGCCTTAATGAAAAAAAGCACATTTCCTGTATCAATCCAGAAGTGCTAATGCCCATGACCGAAGGAGGTATCTGCAATTACTGTAGCCAGAAGTACTCCCCCCTCCATGCTGACTGAGGAAAGAGGTGTGACACCTCTCACAGTAATATTTCAAAGAGCAACCAGGCTTGACAGTCTGATTAATAAAGCCCTCTGTGTTATATGAATTGTTGTTTAATTGAATCGAAAAGTGTGTGGAAGAAAATGCACCTTTACTAAATGAAGTATAAATATCATGCATACAATGATCTAATAGATCTCTTTCTCTTTTAAATCTGCATATAGTATGTGGTCATGAGACACATTTCTCTCCATGCATTTAAATCAGTTAGTCCCACAAGATTCTCATTTATATTTAACTATTTGTTAAATTGTGTATAATGTGATGTGGCAGTCACAGAGTCCTACATTATTCTACTTATGTCTCTGCAGGAGAACATACCTTAGAGGAATGCTTGCTTAGGTATATCTGCCATCTGCTCTGCTGCTCAGGAAGGCAGGATGAGGGAGTTTTACTGTCCTTACCCCACACTGGGAGTGTGTCAAGCTATGCAAAGCCAAGGGACCCTGCTTCCAGTTTGGGTGGGGCACAGTCTAAGGTCTGAGGGACTGTCTGTGCTGGAGCTGATGACCCTGGCCTGCAGGGAGGCCAGGTCATCTGGTTCTGAGACTCTTGGGTACCCAGGCTCCTCTGAGAGCCATAGAAGCTTGAGAATAGAGTTGTTCAGTGAATTCTTACACCTTCATCAAGGAGCTAATATTCACAGTTTAAGGGGTGAGATACAGAGACCCATATCTGGATAATATACAGAGTAAAAGACCTTGGATCATCCTATCATAAATCACATATATCCATCTGAATTCCTCTTTCATAGCTCAGCAAAATTTGTAGAAGACATTGTAGAATGTTACTAAAGCAGGTGGTGCTGGGAGGAATGCCAGCTAGGCAACAATACCTTTCAGACATAATAGGGCTTATGTACATATGTACTTCTACAAAGAATGGCACATGCACAGGTTTGAAACAGGTCAAAGTTATTTGGGTTCCATACACCGAGAGCAGGAATAATATATGATCTTCCACCCCTACCCAGGATGGTATCTTCATCTAACAAGTTCTTTAAATGGAAACCTACTTTACCACAGTAGTACCTTACTGGATACAGAATCGACATCAAGATGCAGAATCCTCATTCTATGCAGTAGGCAGACATTACATGTGAATCAAGAATAATTTTGTTATTATATTTGACTCATAATGTTCTGCATTTTTAACCATACAGGTGAAGTTTTCATACACTATGACTTTTAATTTTGTATTTTAATTTGTTGTTATGTGTGAGCATATGTCTCCTATATGTGTGCTTCTTTCTGATTCCTTTATTGTTTGTTTCATTTTATGTTGGCAATTTTTTTTATTTACTGTATGTTTTTGAAGGTGAAAAAGAGAACATGAAGATTTAGGTGGTTATAGAGTTAGCAAAGAATCAGGTAGGAGAAAATGGAGTAGCAAACAATTAGACTATATTTCTGAAAAATTCTATTTTCAAAAATTAGAAATTAAGAACAAACATAGATGTCATGTTTATTCATCTTAACACATTAAAATTAAATTAATCTACTTCTGGGAGCATGCTACTTTATTGGTTAGAGGAGAACATGTGGGCATCAGTTCTCTACTTTTGCCATGATGCTTTCCTGTATGAAACATTGGTTATTTGGTTTGACAGCAGTTCACTTCACCTTCGCTACACACTCAGAATTGCATCAAATTTATTTTTCATTGAAACAACGAGGTTTCATCTCTGGAAGTGTTACACATTAGGCATGTATTTTACTTTGAGCTACACCTGTATTTCTCAATCATTTTCAAAATACTAATAATTATCTGATTTCATTTGAACTGCCTGTTTCTATAGGCCTGTAATAGGAAGTAATTGTAAAAGTTTTTGCCTAACTAATGTCTCTGATAAATAATATTTTGTTCCTTTCTAAAGTTGATCCCTGGTTTTCTATCAGTTCTTTTGGTGCTTTTTGAAACAGCATCTAAAACTGCAGCATAGGATTCATAATGACTATTGTGGCCTCACAATCCAAAGTGGCCTCACACGATAGTTTTGCCCAAGATGGGATGACAGGTAAGATTTAACATGGTGACTTCCATGTACTTTTTCATGTTTGCAAAATTCATGCTTAAGGGACTAGGGAATAGGGCTTATGGGACTTTCGGGGAGCAGGGGGGCCAGAAAAGGGGTTGAAATGTAAATAAAAAACATATCAAATAAAAGAAAAAAAGAAAAGTGTAGCCAGAAAAAAAAGAAATATTGAAATTTACAAGTAAATGAACTAAACTTTAATTATCATACTGAATGATGAAACCTAGATCCCAATAGTTAAATATGACATGTATTTATTTCTATGTGAAAAATAGCTATTGTGTCAGTGATAAATAATATGTAAAACAGCAAGCTGTAAAACCAGATTGGGTTTAAAGTAAAACACTAGGAGTGACAGATAGGTCTCCTTAGGAATGGGAAATGACATAGTTTGATAAGAATGGGCAGAATGGGGCTTGGAAAGGGAATAACAAGAAGTGAATTGGAGAAGTGAGTAGAGGAGGAAACATGGGGTTAGACAGTTAAAATTGACATCCCTTTGAGGATTAGTATGGAAAGAGAAAATAGACCTTTCATGAATATATACATATATGAAAGCAAATTAAATGGAATTGCCACATATTATGAAAGACAGAGATAAAACTGGACACCTCTGTTACCAAATGATCTTTCCAGTAAGAAGAGGGGGTTACACTACAAACTCATGGAAAAATGAGATCTAATACATACTTAGAGCCCACACAGCACCTTCCATTCTACTGTCGTTGTTTCAAGAATATAGTCTACAAACTACTGAAATAGGAATATACATAATAAGTAAGCCACAAATCCTTTGTTCTACAGTAGTATCCTGTCTGAAAGTTATGCTAGAGCAGTGGTTTAAAAAGCATTTGGGAGTAACCTACTAATATCTAATTGGACTTCAGGGCTCCATCATGAGTTGGGAACAAGTACAGAGAGTCACACTGTTACACATTGTACAGAGAGTGAGAGTTCTTGTGATGCTCATCTCTAATGTTACTGATTCCACCAAATTCATGCTTTCAGGGATAAATTTACCATTAAAAAGAGGAGGCAAAACAATTGTAATATACAGAACACATGGTGAACACCAAGCAAACAAGGCTTTCTTAGACAATATAATCTGAGTTCATATGAACTCGCAGAGTATCTGCCCTTGGTCCTCTGCACATATATTATGGCTTCCATTTTAGCACTATGAAAGAATTCCTGAACATATTAGTTCGTGTGTCTATTCTTATTGTGCTTTTTGCTTGGACTCTTTTCCTTCTGCTCAGTCATTTTGCCCATTTCCATTGTTCTATCATTTGCTTTACATTAGTACAATTTCTTATTTTCATTTTATTTTATTTTTAGCTCTTAGAAAAATTTTGTAATAGTGGAAATGCATGTGGACAGGGACTGGGACTAGGAGGGAAGTATTAACTGTAATCAGCTTATATTATTGTGGAAAAATCAAATTTTTAATAAAAATCTCTAACATTAAGTACATTTCCTCCAAATACATTTAATATTCATGGGGCTTTTTTGTTTCCACTCTGGATGTAATTGAATGGAGATTTCTCTATTCTCGTAATGCTAAAATATGGTCCCCTAAGTCAGGCAGAATTCATTTAATCACCAGTTTTGTCTACATAATAAGTAGTGAAAGAAATGAAGAAACAAATCTAAGTAACAAGTAATCATTCCTAACTCAGAAACAAATCAAATGAGAAAAAAAAGTATTATGTTATTTGTATCGCTTAAGCATTACCCTACACTGGGGCATCCAGACTTCATAGGTTCAAGGGTGTCCCCTCCCATTGATGCCAGATAAGGCCATTCTCTGCTACAAATGCATATAGAGCCAAGGGTCCCTCCATGTGTACTTTTTGGTTGGTGGTTTAATCCCTGGGAGCTCTGGGGGGACTGGTTGGTTGATATTGTTGTTCTTTGATGGGGATGCAAATACCTTCAGCTCCTTCAGTCTTTTCTCTAACTCATCCATTGGGGACCTTGTGCTCAACCCAATGGTTCCCTGTAAGCATCTGCACCTGTATTTGCTGGTCTCTGGAAATGTCTCTCAGTAGACTATTACATCAGGGCCCTGTCAGGAAACACTTCTTGGCATCAGCAATATTGTTTGTGTTTGGTGTCTGCAAATAGGATGGATCCTGAGGTGGGCCAGTCATTGGAGGACCTTTCCTTCAGTCTCTACTCCACACTTTGTTCCTGTATTTTCTTTAGACAGGAACAATTCTGGGTTAAAAATTTGGAGATAAGTGGGTGATCTTATTCTCTCAGCTTGGGGCATTGCCTCTGAATATGGTATCCACAGGTTCTCCCTCCACCTTGCTTGGTAATTCAGCTAATGTCATCCCCAATGGGTCCTGGGAGCCTCTTGATTTTCTGGCATCTGGGACTTGCTGATGGCTACCCCCAGTTCTCCATCTCCTATTACTAAACACTTCTGTTCAATTTCCTGGCACTCTCTATATCACCCCAGTCTTATCCCATATCTTATTAGCATTACTGTAACATTTCTATTGTATAGATAGTTCTTTATATTTAAAGAAATAGTAGAATTGTAGGGCATGCACAATCACTTGCTTTTCTTTTAGATTTAGTATTTTTATTTTGGGTAGTTTATTTTATTTCCAAATTTACCAAAGATTGGTCTTAAGCAACAATATTTTTTTTAGTGTTATTTGTAACTTATAATTTTATTTGACCCGTTATTTTGTTTTATTGAGTTACAATATGGACATGTTAGGGGACAATTTTGGGCCCTGAGAGGAGTGCCCTGGCAGAGCCAATCTGCAGCAAGAGTGAGGTCACTGAAAATCAGTAGGAGTAGGACTGTTTTCTATTTTGCTCTGGGCATGCTTATCCCAAACTCATGGGTTTATGACCGCACTTCTGTCACCCTTGAGGTAGTCATGTATTCTGGTAGCTAAATTACTGCTTAAACTGCTTCTCTCACTATGTATCTAGGTCTAGCAAGTACCTGGAATTCTTTGTGCAAATGAACCATTCCAAATACTTCAGCCACAGATAATAATGCAAATTCACCCCACAAACCCCTAACTCCTCTGAAAAGTTCATATAACTCTTTTTACCTCAATAAAGAAAAGCTATTTCACTTAAAACCATCTCTGGAGAAGGCCATTTTTCTAACACTCATGCAGACCACATTCCACATCAAATAACCCTGGCCCTGGTAAGCTTCATTCTTTCCATTCCAGCATGGTGTACAAGGGAGTGTGGACAACGCCAGGGCAGAAACAAACCCAGGACAGCAAATTGTTAAGTTAAAGAAGAGATAAGATAAGTATATGTTATAATTTAAATTCCTCTCTTGGGGGGTATGGAGCCTGAAGGAGATTATTTGAGTACTCAGGCAGGAATATAAGTGAAAGGAAAAGGACAAAAACACACACACACAATTTTGACAAAAAAATATGTCCCCTCTACTAGAAGTAAAGGGACAAAGATGAAGCAGATATCTATGGAACTATCTATCACTAACTTGAGACATAATCCATGGGTAAGCAACAACTCCTGACACTCTCAATGATATTCTGCTGTGCTTACAGGCAGAAACCTAGGATGACTCTTCTCTGAGAGGCTCCATAAATAATGAGACAGTAACAGATACAGATACATACAGACAAACCGTGGTTTGGAGCTCTGAGAAGCGTAAGGAAGGTTTGTAGGAAGAGTTTAGGGCCAAGAAGGTGACAATGAATACACAGAAAAATGAACAGTATCAGCTAACTTGGATAACGGGGTCCTTAGAGACAGCCCACCAACCAAAGGACAAACATGGGCCAGACTTAGGTCCTCTATACATATGTATCATATGTGGACTGCATTCTTTATGTGGGTCCTACAAAAACTGGAGTAGTTGCTGACCCTAAATCTGTTGCCTGTTTGTGGAGTCTATTCATTTAGCTGGGATTCTTTTTTGCCCTCAGTGGAAGGGAATACACCTAATACTTCATAGACTTGAGGTGCCACAGGGGGATAATCAGTGTGGCTTCCACCCTCTTAGAATATAAGAGGAAGGAGGCTAGCAGGAAAGAAGGACTCTGTGAGCAGCATACTAAAAGAAGCTCAGAAATTGGGATATAAATGGATAAATAAATTAATTAATGAAAAAAAGTAGTGAATTGAATGAGAACATACAATCAGACCATGCCATGGAAGCCAGAGTTGAAAAAGTGAGGGCAACTAGGTTTTCCAAATCCAGCCACTCCAATAAGTATAACACAATGTTTGTTTGTTTGTTTTGTTTTTGTTTATATTTTGTTTTACTCCAAATAACAATAAAATGTATATGCTTTCCTCAGAAAACAAAAAAAAAATGTCTTCAATACTAACATTATTTAATACCCTCCACATCTCTTGGAGTAAATGTACTCTTTTACACAGTCCCTTGGGACAGCACAATACCCTAACCACAGTGCATCTTCTTTTCACAATCATTAGTTTGGCAATAAAACTTATGATTTTCTTCCATTTAAAATCCACAGCAGATTTTAAAATTATTGCTGTGTTTCAAGTCACAATTGTATAACGTGGTATGATACTGTAAAATGTTTTTCTTACGTTTGCTAAAATAAACAACAGGCCAAATTTGTACTTGTATATTTATTGCACTTGGAGGACCCTTTTGTCCATATGTTGCAGTCTGTGTTACATTGAATGTACAACATATGTAATAAAATGTTAATTAATTTAAATGTTTTTCAAAAAGCTTAAATTATAATATAGTGAAGCAAATAAATTGAACATGCCTCAGAAAGATTTAAAGCATTGAACCACATTTTAATTTGTTGTGTATAGTCCGGAAAAGTAAGCATAAAATGCACATACATTACCAGGATGATGTGGTACTTATGTTACGTGAATTTAATTATTTAATATAATACTGTTAAGGGAAACTTATGCCAATGAAATACCTTGCCCTCTTAAGTACTTGCTGTGCAAGCTTAGAGACCTAAATTAGATTTCTGGAAGCCACATGGAGGAAAATGAACCAACTCACTAAGATTAGTGTCTGATCTTCACAGGTACACTGTTTCATGTATAAACTTACACTACATACAAGTCATACATACACACATAGAGTTAATAACTATAATGTATTTTAATTTAGTTAATAGAATAGTTATAAACAAATGTTCATTCATTGTAGTATTTTTCTAGATATTATTATCTTCCTTTCAATGTTTTGAAAGTGTATTAAAGAAATTTTAGTTATCTTAAATGGTTTACAAATAAATTTGTATTAGTACATTTAAAGAAATAGGAAATTGAGTACCATTGGACTGTCGTGGGCTTTGTGTATAAAATCAACAGTTCTTTAAATTTTGTCTTGTTTGTGAACTTTCAATTCTGATTAATACAGATCAAAAGTATATATCAATTATGTAGATACATTCTTTAATGTGTAAAATGTGTTATGTACATTATATGTACATAATTTTCTTGTCAATTTCTGTTACCTTGTCTCAAGCTGAGCTTACTGGGAATAGAGAACTTCAGTTGAACTGTGTTTATCAGTTGCCTGTATTCAAGTCTGTGAGTCATTTTCTCAATTGATGATTGATGTGCAAGAAACATTGAAACTTATGTAGTGGGGAATACCTCAAATGCATGGGTATAAGGGAAAATTTCCTAAACAGAACTCCAATGCTTTATGCTCTAAGATAAGAATTAACAAATGGGATCTCATAAAATTGCAAAGCTTCTGTAAGGCAAAGGTCATTGTCAATAGGATAAAATATCAACCAATAGATTTGGTAAAGATATTTACCAATTCTACAGCAATTGATTGCTAATATCCAGTATATAAAAAGAACTCAAGAAATTGGACTCCAGAGAATCAAATGACCATATTAAGTTATTGGGTTTTAAATAAAGAGCTAAACAAAGAATTTTCAACTGAGGATTATCAAATGGACAACAAGCACCTAAAGAAATGTTCTACATCTTTAGTTATTAGGGAAATGCAAATCAAATCAACCCTGAGATTCTACTTCACACCAGTAAGAATGGCTAAAATCAAAATCTCACATGCTGCCCAGGAATGTGGAAAAAGAGGAACTCTCCTCCATTGCTGGTGGGCTTGCAAGCTGGATCAAACATTTTGGAAATTATTTTGGGGGCTCCTCACAAAATTTTACATAGTACTACCTGAGGACGCAGCCATACCACTACTGTGTGTATACCCAGAAAATGTTCCAACATAGAATAAGGACACATGTTCTACTATGTTCATAGCAGTCTTATTTATAAAAGTCAGAAGCTGGAAAGAACCCAGATGTCCTTCAAAATAATAATGGATTCAGAAATATGCTATATTTACCCAACAAAATACTATTCAGATATTAAGAATGATGCATTCATGAAATTCTTAGACAAATGGACGGAACTATGGAGTGCCTTCCTGAGTGAGGTTGCTCAGTCCCAAAGGAAGACACGTAGCATGCACTCACTGAAGAGTGGATATTAGCCCCCAAAAATCTGAATACCCAACATATAATTCACAGGGCACATGAAGCTCAAGAAGTAACACCAATGTGAGGTTGATTCAGTTCTTCTGAGAAGGATGTCAGGCCTGGATACCATGGCTTTCTCATCTGATTCTTTAGAGTCAAAGACATGAGAAATATAGGATAATGTTCTAATCCCAACAAATGTGCAATACTTTATGTGCATAAATCATGTCTACTTATTAAAGAAACAAGGAGTCAAAATGAGAGCTGGCCTTGCTTGCTGATATGCTTTGCTGACTACTCCTAGTGCGGATGTGGCAGGCATCTTTGACTGACTCTTCTCTAAGCAAGACCTGTCTCACTGACTTGAACAATCACACACCCAACCCCCAGTTTCTGCTAGTGAGCCAGCACAACCCTCCAATCATGCAGGATGAGTGCATGGTTGCCAGGCTACAGGGATTCAAAATCTTTTCCACAGCTAATGACAAAAACAAGCAGCCATAAGCTGTAAGCTGTCTTATTGTTAGTATAAAAGAGGAGGGTGTTCATAAAACTCTTTATAAATTGGTGAGGAATAAAACCAAGGTGCTTTGTGGGCAATGATAACTACACAATGCTAATTTATATTTGCCTTTAGACCTCTATACAAAGGAAAGAAAGAGTGCTTAGAAAAAATCTTACCCAGACAAGGGAACATACAAAAGCACTAAGTAATTGTCATAATAACAGAAGAAATCACTAAGGAATACAAAATGCTGCTTTACCAACATCCTGGCTAAATGACATCTTACTTGATTAGTTATATATTATAAGTTTCCTATGTTTTCATGCAAATAAAACCCTCAACATGAACATAAAATTAGTTCTTTTATGAAAGTGTTGATTGATCACTCAGTGATGATTTTTTTCTCCTGTTTTTTACAATGTAGCTATGAGATTCTGCTTGCTTGCTTTCTTTGTTTCTTTCTTTCTTTTTTTCTTTCTGTTTTTCTTTCTTTCTTTTCTTTTCTTTTTTTCTTTCTTTTTTTCTTTCTGGTTTTGTCTTATACTGCTACACTGGGTCTTTCCAGAACTAGGGGCCACTCCTCCGTTCTTCTTGTACCTCATTTGAAGTGTGGATTATGTTTTTACTTTGGCTAAACTTTGCTTAGACTCTGAATTTTCCAAACCCTAACATACCACTATCAAAATAAAACTTCTACCTCCAGATATACCCTTTCTACTTCCATTTACTAACTATTATACTCCTATTCCTCTCTAAATATATTTCTCTGTGCCAATGGCTAATTACCAGTATCATATTTTTCATAGAGTTTCCAAAAAACCTAACAAAACAAAATACCTTATGTAGGCACATCATATGCAGAGAACAAGGAGCCTTTGTCTTTTTCAAATTTGACTTATATTACACGATGTTACTTGTTCTTTTCATTTCTTTCTATCTACATGCAACTTCATTTCTTACTGTTGAAGATTATTTAATTGTATATGGATGCAATATATGTCTTTAAAATAAATGTGTAAAAGTATTTTCATACTAATTATTCACTTGTGTTTGTCTGTGTGTCTATCACATACACATACCAATAGCACCTAAGCAAAGTTAGAGATGCTCCTACATGTAATAAGGACACATATTCCACTATGTTCATAGCTGCCTTATTTACAATAGCCAGAAGCTGGAAAGAACTCAGATGTCGCTCAACAGAGGAATGGATACAGAAACTATGGTATATATACACAATGGAGTACTATTCAGCTATTAAAAACAAAGAATTTATGAAATTCTTAGGCAAATGCATGGAACTAGAAAGTGTCATCCTGAGCAAGGCAACCCAATCACAAAAGAATACACATGGTATGCACTGACTAATAAACAGATGTTAGCCCAAAAGCTAAAATAAACAAGTTACAATTTGCCAAGCTCAAGAAGAAGGAGGACTTAAATGAGGGTGCCCCAGTTACTCTAAGAAAGGGAACAAAATACTCACAGGAGCAATAAGGGAGACAATGTGTGTAGCAGAGACTGAAGTAAAGACCACCCAGAGACTGCCCTACCTGGGGATTCATCCTATAAACAGTCACAAAACCCTGACACTACTATGGAGGACAAGAAGTGTATACCAAGAGGAGCAAGCCATGGTTTTCTCTGGAGGGACCCTGTCAGAGTCTTACAAATACAGAGGGAGATGCTAAGAACCAACTATTGGACTGGGCATGGGGTCCCCAGTGGAGGAGCTGGAGGATGATCCAGAGGAGCTGAAGAACAATGATTTCTGCCACTCAGATGCCCCAAGACTCCCAGGGACTGAACCATCAACCAAGAGGCACCAATGGTTCCAACCAAAAATGTGGCAGAGGAAGGCCATGTTGGGCATCAGTGGGACGAATGGTCCTTGGTCAGGTAAAAGCACAACAGAGGCCCGAACATAGGGAAACTGAGGTGGAGAGAAGGAAGTGTGTTGGGTTGTGAGGCATATCCATGGAGGCAGAGGTAAGGAGGAATGGGGTGGGTTGGGGGTCTTAGGGAAGAGGGGATATCGGGAAAGTTTTTAACATTGGCAATGTAAATGAAGATGATATTTAATAAAAAAATAAAAAAGAGTAACATAAGTACTTTATTATAGCTATGTATTTATTTATATATAAAAATGCATATAACATATTTTTTATAATTATAACATGTATTATACTACATATTATAATGCATAATAAACTACATACATAGCTATGAAATAAAAAGTATATGTACTTGTTGGGAATGTGAAGATATTTATATATAATATATGTTTATATATGTATTATATATAAATAATATATATAATACAAATATATAATATAAATAATATATGTATATACAAATATATAAATATATATTATATATAAATTTATATAATATATACAATAATGTATATTTTTATATATGTTATATATAAAAATTTCTCTATATGCATATGCATATACACAGACATATGCACATACACATACATATACATATATATCCAAAATATATGTGAAGTGTACTTTATATATTATGTTCATATACTCATATTATATATATACATATATATATATACATATATATATATATATATATACACTACAAATAAGTACAACTTGGCTATATTTTTGTAGTCAAGTATCTAGAATTTTATGAATTTTAATATATGTCATAATGTATATGACAATAAAAAATTTATGTTATATCCACTTATAAATACCATCTCTCTCTATATATATATAAAACCCTTATTATTTTTACACATAATATAAAGATTTAATTTTATGTGTATACATATAAATTGATGGTAGTTCAAACAGAAATATCTAATTTCATATAAATAGCACTGAAAGAATATATGGTTGTTAAAAAAATCTTTGTGACATACAAGGATTAACTCACTATGGAATATAAGTCCAAGAATCTCAGAAACTATAAATAATTATACATATTCAGTATAAGAATCATCAATATACTTCTTCTATGTAACTTTATATGGAAACAAAAAAACTAAAATAATAGAGTTGCAATAGATATGACCATACCACATTTAAATTTATGCTACAGAGTTATAATAACAAATGGGGTACAGTAATTTAATTTCTGTTCGATAAATGAAATAATGAACACTGCTTGAGAAGCAACAACTTCAGAGCGCTATTGACATGAGTCACAAATGTGATTCCACTTTGGAAATACCTTAATCTTAAATCCAACATTTTGAAATGAAAAACAAAATACAATGAGAGAAGACAAAAGACAAGACTTTGTTAAACTCTCTTTTTCAGAGCCTACAATAGTCTGCAGTGGGTCCTCTGTACTTATCATCATCATTATTATTATTATTATTATTATTATTATTATTATTATCGAGACAGGGTTTCTGTGTATAGCCCTGGCTGTCCTGGAACTCACTTGGAAGACCAGGCTGGCCAAGAACTCAGAAATTTGCCTGTCTCTGCCTCCCGAACGCTGGAATTAAAGGCATGTAACACCACTGCCTGGCAAAAATTTGTTTCTCCTTGATTTATTTATTTATTTATTTATTTATTTATTTGTTTGCTTGTTTGTTTGTTGGCTTTTTGAGACAGGGTTTCTCAGTGCAGTCCTGGCTGTCCTGGAATTTACTCTGTAGATCAGACTGGTCTCAAACTCAGAAATATGCCTGCCTCTGCCTCCAGAGTGCTGGGATTAAAGTCATGTGCAACTGATGCCTGGTGGTCCTCTGTACTTATGAAATTCAGTTAATATTTTTATGGCATTCCTGAGTGTGTTAACATGTAGGTCTCAGATTCTTGTGCCTGCTTCTGTGGAACTTTTCCTTCTGTTGGTTTGCCTTGTATACTTTCAGTATGATGGTTTTTGATCTTATTATATTTCATTTTGATATGTTTGGTTGTTGTATCTTGCAAGTGCTTTTCTATTGAAAGACAGAAAAATAACTGATCTGGAAGGTAGGGTAGGTGGTACTGTGTGGAGTAGAAAAAAGGGAAATTTTAATAATAATATGTATGACCATGTATGGTGTCCTGTTTTCTGGTCCAGCTAGGTTAAGCCCTGGATTCCCTAACTCCATACTTCTGTGGCCATCAGTCACAAAGAGCAATTCCCCAAGTTCCTGGTATTCTGTTACCACAGTTACCTAGCAACATCCAGGTAGACCTGACAAACTACAAAAGGGGCTTTTTGCCCCCTGCTCCATCTGTTACTTTTACTCTTGCTCTCCTGCCTCTTGCCCACTTGCTGCCCCTCCCCAATTCCCTTTGCCCCTCTCCCCACATGGCCAGGGCCAGTCACTACTTTTCACTCACCACAACTCTCCTCAACAATAAATGCTTTAAAGCCATGGACTGTCTCTTTTCATCTAGACCTGCTGTGTTGGAGCAATAGAGAAGGTCTCCTTCTAAAGAACATATGTCTAACCTCCTGCTGCAAGTCTCACAGAGCTTCCAGACACAGCTTCAACCAACCAAAGCTGCTGTATGAACAAGCCAAGGAATTCACCCCCAGGAGAACTGGCCAGGGTCCTCTTTTTTCTCTTTTCTCTTCACCCCCTGGCTATATCCAGCCCTTCAACTCCCCAGATTGTTCTCAGCTCTTCCAAAATCCAGTGGTGTCTGAGGTGTCCAAGAGCTAGAACCTTCTGTCCTTGGCCTCTGTGAGGCCCAGAGTCCCAGGAGTCCAGACCTGACCTTTGCCCAGGGATCTCAGACTGGCCTTCCCTAACCCAACTGGGGTCCTGTGGCTTCTTACATCCTAACCCTGCCCAGGGTTTCTTTGGGATGCATGAACATCAAACTTCCCCCATTCTACATTTCCCAGCAGTCAGTGCTCTGGGCAGGACATGGGACCCCATTTTAAACTTACAATAATATACTGTATTAAAATTACTTTTCATTAAAAATTGAATACAACACAATTTTGAAATTAAAAAAAATACAACTCAAATAATTCCTGTAAACAAACAAAAGCAAAAAGCAAGACATATTCTTGTGAATTTATCTGTCAGAGTATGGTCAAAAAAATTCTGCATGCTACTTTGCATAACAGATAAACCCAATCAAAATCAGGAGATTAGAGCACAAAATAGAGATTAGATATCTAAAGAAAGCACTTCTCAATTCATTAGTTTATTTTTGAATATGGGCAATATTACAAAAATATAATATCTAGTCCATAACAACACCAAAGCAGTATAACAATATTCAAAACAGATACCATAAAAGATGACAGAAAACAGATTTACAATTCAGTAACCCTGTGCATGCTGTAGCTCTGTGTTTAAAGACACCATATATTTCCACACATTGGAAATTCACACACCTGGATTTATTCTCTTCACTATTTTTCTCAAATCCACTATGGAATATCTCTTCCTGTATTATAGTTATCATAGTGTCAAAACTCATGTATACCTGATCCTCATCCATTCAGATACACGGAGGTGAAACCTACCATTATCTGTTGTGTCTTTTCTCTAATGATAACCTGTATGTTAACCCTCAAGTGCTTTTATCCTTTCACATCCTTCAGGGCTTGGCAGAACTTAATTTAAAAATATTATTTTTATGCAACATTCATATACCAACAAAAACATTCTTTGTTTTTCTGATTGCACTCAGTCCCACACACCAATAATCCCCATTACTGTCAACTTTTTGAAATGACAATGTTCACCCTGAAGTGACAGGGCAGATTTAAGCCTCGAGGCGAGGGGCAATGCATCCAACACAACACAGGACAGGACAAAGGAGGCCAGGTCCTGATCTCACAGATTTCTTATATGATTCTTCAGAGTCGAGGACATGGGTATATACAATTATGTTCTAATCCCAACAAATGTGCAATATTTAATAAGCACAAATCATGTATACCCATGAAACAAACAAGGGGTCAAAATGGGAGCTGACCTTGTTTGCTGAATTGCTTTGATAACCACTCCTAGAGTGGATGTGACAGGCATCTTTTGCTGACTTCTCTGAGCAGGATCTCCTGTACTGCACTGATTTGACTAATCACACACCCCACCCCCAGTGTGTGCTAGAGAGCCAGCACAGCCCTCCAATCACGCATGTGTGCGTGGTTGCCAGGCTGCAGGGATTCAACATCTTTTCTAAAGAGAATGACAAAAGCAGGCGGCCATGATCTGTAAGCTGTTTTATTGCTAGTATGAAAGAGGGAGGTCTGAACAAAAGCTTGTATAAATTGGTTAGGAATAAAATGAAGGTGCTTTGTAGGCAATGGTGATTACACAATGCTGATTTATATTTGCCTTTAGATCTCTATACTAAGGAAAGAAAGAGTGCTTAGAAAAAATCTAACTCAAACTAGGGAATGTACAAAAGCCATAGATAAATGTCATAACAGAAGAAATCACTAAGGAATAAGAAATAAAAACCTTACCACGAACACAAAATTTGTTGTTTAATGAAAGAAACTTTTTTACCATTCAGTGATGAAAGGTTTTTCTGATGTTTTAAACTATTGCTGCTATGAGATTCTTATTTATATCTTTGTTGTTTCATTTTTGGACAGGGTCTCACACATTAGAATTTGCTAACTCAGAACTCATTTTATAATCATGCTGACTTTGAACTCAGAGATTTATCAGCTTCTGCCTGTCGAGTGTTAGAAGTAAAGTTATGTGCTACCAGGGTTAGCTAGATTTTATTAATTTTAATCATGTGTGTATATTAAACTCTCTGTCTATATTTGTGTTTCTGTGTATTACTCAGTATCTGTCCTCTGCTCCTGTGTGTGTTTTTGTGTGTGTGAGCATATAAGTAAAGGTGTATACATTTAAAGGCTGTATGTTTCCATATCTACAGCAAAATATATTTTGAGATTCCTGACCTGAGTTCTGGGGAGATCTGGAGAGCAGTATCTGTTTTTAGAAGCAGAAGCATCACTAAGGCTCTTCTATGCAACATTAAGCCTCTGTATTTAGACACTTGCTGAACATGCAAAAGAAAGTACAAGCAAAAAAATGCAGAAGGTCTCTTGATTTTAAATGTTTGTACATTCAGTTATTTTCCAATAGATATAAATATGATATTGACTAATATTCTTTTCTAAAATTCAAAGTCTACAAAAGAAATGGAAATGCGTTAGGAACTAATAAATGTACTCTGAATTGGAAAAATCTTCATTGTGCAATGTCAAATCATGGAAGGAAAAATCTGCAAATATAAAAAGGTGGCTTTGAATTCACAGAGAAATCCCTGGCTTCCTTTCCCATGGCAGAGCTTACAGAAGCTGTCCCTGTGTGGATAAACTTGCTACAATGTAGGAATGAACACATAAGTGTGGTAATATCCAATTCCTGCCATACTGAGTGAAGGGATTGGCCATGCTTATATAGGTTGTGCTACTGCAGTCCCTCTAAAACTTCTCTCAGAGCAGATGCCTAAAACATAAGAAAGAATACATCTGCTGTCCTCAGTTTTGAAGATACCTTTCAAATATTAATTCCTTGTAGAAAAAAAGACAGTGAAAGTACAGTGCCAGTGTTATATTTGTCAGGATTGTTAGAGGCTGCTTGGCAGAACATACTCAATAAGACAGACTGACTTATTATGTTTAAAGGAAATGTTGGCATCAATAGCTCTTTTGCTCAGGATGACTTTTCTGAAACCAGAGTAAGTTAAAGAAATCAGGTGTGACTACTTTCCTTGGAGTCAGGGGAAGATTTGTACCACAAGGAACTTTGGCCATTGTAGTTTCACTGCATTTTCTCTCACCAGGTGCTAGAGGGGTCACAGGGAGAGGCACATTGCTTTGTGGCACTTTTATGACTTACTTCCTGTAGCAGGTGTACTGACTGGTGAAGGATGCTAGGATTTTGGTTATTTTGGTGGATTTTACAAAGAAAAGGACATTCTCAGCTTTAATGTGGGTTTATATTAGTCGGTATTGTGTAGAAAACATCTTTTGTGAATTGGTGTGGTTCTAAATTCAATCATCAGAAAATTATAAAAAATGAGTTTAAAAATAATTGTGAGTCCCAAAATGTACCATCTATCCTAGGGAACCCTTTCAAGTACTTCATCCAGTAGCAAATAATTCACTAATGGTTTCTTTGCCCAGTGTTCCTGAGAGGTTTAGGTCTTAACCTTAAATTTAACATTTTGCATTAATGGTTTAAATCCTCCTCACACATCCTTGGGAAATCAGGGAATTGAAGGAGGAGTAGATGTGGGTGAGAGAAAAGATATTGGAGAGATCATGGTGGAGAGGTTTCAGGGAAATGAGATATAATGAATGAACAAATAAAGAAAATGATAGAAAATCTTAAATTTCTATTGTTTTTAAGACATTAGAAATTGAATATGACTAATACTGAAGAACAGGAGTTAAAATATTGGTTCAAGTCCATATTTCATGTGAGAATATATGAGAGTAAAACATACCTTAGAAATGGACTTATCTTTATTCTAGGAAAGGCTTGTCTTATCAGATATTGGTAGAAAGTTATAAAGCACAGTTCAATATCAACCCCCAATGTAAATTGAGATTTTTAAGTGGTAGGTTACAGAGTTGTGCCCAAGTTGCAAGGATCCCAAAAGACCACATTAGAGCATTTCCCATGTAAATAGCTAAGGGTCTTTGTTATGAGCACTAGATTAAGGTCTCTCACAGTCCCTATCCCAGCATGTCAGAGTAAGAGCCTCCAGACCAAAGTTCCAGGGTTTTCATACTGGATACAGAAAACTTAGAAATCCCATACTTGTCAGTAAGTTTTAAAACTGTGTCTCTCATATGCAGTATATGAACAGAACATGGGGATAATACCTCCTAATGGACAGGATGTCTAAATTATCTAGACATTAGTATAGAATATCTTAAGATATCTATATGTACATTAAATCAGCTATTGTAGCACAGCAGGCTCTTGCTAAGGAGGGATGGGATTCCAGAGAACATATATTCACGAAGACTTTGGGATTGTTTTCTAGAGTTGGAGTTTAGCCAATTCTGGCATCAGACAAAATGGGAATCTTCAAGATGCAGAGTTTGTTGTACTTTCCATTATTTTTGTTTTCTTTCTGTCTTTCTGTCTTTCTTTCTTTCTTTCTTTCTTCCTTTCTTTCTTTCTTTCTTTCTTTTTATTCAATATATTTTTTATTTACATTTCAAATGATTTCCCCTTTCCTGGCTCCCCACTCCAAGAAAGTCCCATAAGCCCTCTTCCCTCTCCCTGTTTCTCTATCCACCCCATCCCACTTCCCTGTTCTGGTATAGCCCTAAACTGCTGCACTGAGCCTTTCCAGAACCAGTGGCCACTCCTCTGTTCTTCTTGGACATCATTTGAAATGTGGATTATGACTTGGGTATTCCCAAATTTCTAGGCTAATATCTGCTCATCAGTGAGTGCATACCATGGTTGATCTTTTGAGTCTGGGTTACCTCACTTACTATGATGTTCTCCAGCTCCATCCATTTGTCTAAGAATTTCATGAATTCATTGTTTCTAATGACTGAATAGTACTCCATTGTTTATATATACCACATTTTTTGTATCTATTCCTCTGTTAAGGGACATATGGGTTCTTTCCAGCTTCTGGCTATTATAAATAGTTCTGCTATGAACATAGTGGAGCATGTATCTTTATTACATGTTGGAGAATCATCTGGGTATATGCCCAGGTGTGGTATAGCAGGGTCCCCTGGAAGTGACGTGTCCAGTTTTCTGAGGAACCTCAAGACTGATTGTACTGGTTAGTTTTGTGTGTCAACTTTACACAGGCTGGAGTTATCACAGAGAAAGGAGCTTCATTTGGGGAAGTGCCTCCATGAGATCCAGCTGTGGGGCATTTTCTCAATTAGTGATCAAGTGGTGAGGGCCCCTTGTGGGTGGTTCCACCTTTGGGCTGGTGCTCTTGGGATCTATAAAAGAGCAGGCTGAGCAAGCCAGGGGAAGCAAGCCAGTAAGAAACATCCCTCCATGGCCTCTGCATCAGCTCCTGCTACCTGACCTGCTTGAGTTCCAGTCCTGACTTCCTTTAGTGATGAACTGCAACATGGAAGTGTAAGCTCAGTAAACCCTGTCCTCCACAACTTGCTTCTTGGTCATGATGTTTGTGCAGGAATAGAAACCCTAAGACACTGATTTACAGAGTGGTTGTACCCTGCCAGCAGTGGAGGAGTGTTCCTCTTTCTCCACGTCCTTGCCAACACCTGCTGTCTCCTGATATTTTAATTTTTTTCCTGTGGGTTCACTTATTTTTTTCAATTTTTAAAAATTTATTGATATATTTATTTACATTTCAAATGATTTCCCCTTTCCTGGACCCCCACTCCCCGAAAGTCCCATCAGTCCCCTTCCCTCCCCCTGTTTTCCCACCCAACCCTTCCCACTTCCCTGTTCTGATTTTGCTCTATACTGCTTCACTGAGTCTTTTCAGAACAAGGGTCCACTCCTCCGTTCTTCTTGTACCTCATTTGATGTGTGGATTATGTTTTGGGTATTCCAAGGATACATGTTCCACTATGTTCATAGCAGCACTATTTATAATTGCCAGAAGTTGGAAAGAACCCAGGTATCCCTCAACAGAAGAGTGGATGCAACAAATGTGGTATATATACACATTGGAGTACTATTCAGCCATTAGAAACAATGAATTCATGAAATTCTTAGGCAAATGGATGGAGCTGGAGAATATCATACTAAGTGAGGTAACCCAGACTCAAAAGATGAATCATGGTATGCACTCACTAAGAAGTGGATATTAACCTGATATTTTAATTTTAGCCATTCCGACTGGCATGAGGTGAAATCTCAGGGTTGTTTTGATTTGCATTTCCCTAATGACTAATGATGTTGAGCATTTTTTAAGATGCTCCTCAGCCATCTGATGTTCTTCAGGTGAAAATTCTTTATTTAGCTTTGTACCCCATTTTTTAAATAGGGTTATTTGGTTTTCTGGAGTCTAACTTCTTGTGTTCTTTGTATATATTGGATAATAGCCCTCTGTCAGATGTAGGGTTGGTGAAGATCTTGTACATCTCTGGAACATTATGGAGGGTCCCCCCATTTCTTACCTCTTGTGGTTGTCTGTTCCCATTATTTTTCCTGGTACTCAATGATTCTGTATGGTTCTTCTCCAAGTCCCCCAACCAAAATGACCATATTCCTTTCTTCTTGTCCCCGTTCCCTTTTCTACCTTGATCTTTTTCTACACTCACAATCCAAAATTGCTTTCCTTTTACTCTCCAGCGGGATTGAAATATTCTTATATGGACCCCTTCACTTGTCAATCTTCTTGAGTTCTGTGATCTGTATTCTGGTTATTCTCTATTTTTTACACTAATATTCACTAAAACAAAAACAATTGAGATAAGCAAACATGTATCTACCCAAAAACTCCTCTGTGCCATCAAATATCTCATCGAACATGACTGTTATTTCTGTTGTATATAGAGCTCTTTATATTTTTTGAAATATTGGCACTGTAGGATATTAAAAATCATTCGTCCTATGTTTGAATTCAGTATTTTTTCTTTTGGGTAGCTTATTGTATCAAAAATTGATCATATATAAAAATAATTTCTGTTACTTGTAACTAATGATTTTAATTGATCCTGAATGTCCCAGTGCATATGACCCACCTCCATCACCTTCAAGGTGTTCAGGTAGCCTGGAGAACAAATTACTGCTCAAAATTCATCTCTCACTGTGAAGATATGGAAGCACCTAGAATTCTTCAAATGCAAATGAAGTATTCCTAGCACTTCAGCCACAGTTATTTTTATATACTCAGCATCTCCAGAGCCATATTTTTTGCCCCAAAGTTTATGTAACTCTTTGTACTCCCATTAAATAAGAGCTGATTTGGTGAAAACCATCTCTTGAGAAGGCCATTTATCAATATTCCTGTAGGCCAAGTTCCAATCCAAACCACCTGTCACAGCTAAGCTTTCTTCTTTCCAGTTCATCCTGTGAACAAGGGAACCTGTGTTCCCCTAGTGCACAAGAAAAACCAAGCCAGTAGATAGCTAAGTTACAAAAGAGATACGATAAGGATGTGTTATAATTTAAATTCCTTTCTTGAGGGATATGGAGCCTGAAGGAGTTAATACCAGTGTCCAGGCAGAAATGTAGTTGGAGGAACAAGTAGACAAATCAACACTGAAAACTTTCTACTCCAAATATGTCCCATCTACAAGAAATGCAGTGACAAAAATGGAGTAGATATTCGGGTAATAGCTAAATAATAACCTGTCCAACTTGAGACAAATACCATGGGCAAGCACCACTCCCTGTCACACTTAATGATACTCTGTGATGCTTCTAGACTGAAACCTTGAATGATTCTTCTCAGAGAGGCTTCACACAGCATGAGGCAAAAACAGATGCAGACACCAATAGCACAACTTTGCTTGAAGTTCAGATAATCATTTGGAAGTGCTGGAGAAAGGAATGAGTGTTAAGAAAGCATTCGTGAATCCACACAAAGATGAATACAATCACTAAACGTGGATACTCAGGTGTGTCAGAGATTGAACCACTCATGAAATATCTTACATGGGATATATTTAAGCCTCCTGCAACTTGTGGCAGATGTGGAACTCTGCCTTCATATGTGTCTACAACAACTGGAGTGGAAGCTGACCCTTAATCTGTTGACCATTTGTGCAGTACATTCCTTTGTCCAGAATTCTTTTTTACCTCAGTGGGAGAGGATGAACCTAGACCTTCATAGATTTGAGGTAACATGGTAGAGGGATACTCAGTGAGGAGTCCTGAGATGGAGATGTGGAGGGAAGGACTATGTGAAGGTCGGAACTTAGAGGAGTCAGTGATTGGGATGAAAAGTTAATCATTATATCAAATTATTTAAGAAAAAAGTGAACTGAGAGAGAACATATAATTATACAATGCTATGAACCTGTCATGCAAGCTTAGAGACCAAAATTAGATATCTGAAGACACATGGAGGAAACTGAACCAGTTTCCCGAAGTTAACCTCTGAACTTCACAGGTAAACTCTGGCATGTATATACCTACACTGATATTCAAGTCCTAATTATACACACAGTGGTCAGAACTATAATCTATATGTACTTAAGTAATGGAAAAGTTATAAAGAAATGTTCAAAAGTTGTAGTATTTGTGTAGATTATTTTATCTTTGTTTCAGAGTTTTAAAAGTCATTAAAAAGTAATTTTAGTTGGGAATCTGTAAAGGTTAATAAATATATGTGTATAACTACATTAAAAACAGAAAGATATTTGAGAATCAGTAGCTTGTCATTTATTATATATGTAAAAATCAACTGTTCATTGAATTTTGCCTTTTTTTGGAACTTTTAAATCTGATCCCCAAGTCTTGGAGGGACAGTGCAATCTACTATATTATATTTTGGCTCTGTTTCAATTAACTCATATTTATAAATTCAACTGTTCCTAAGGTAAAACACTTTCCACTAACATATTATTCCCATAACATTCAGCAACATCTCTATTTCTGTGACCTCTCCTTACATGAAAGAAACTTCATGACACTCATTTAGAGAATAATGCAATTATTCTTTAATCAAAATTACCTACCTTGTATATATTATCTTATAAGGAATTCAATCTTTTTATTGGTCAAGAACCATAGAAGTGTGTTCTGATTATCCCATAGACCATCCACACTTCATTACTATCAATCTTCTTCAAAGAACATCATGGCAATTTCTGATGATATAACTGGATTATTGTTCTCAGGCAAAATTGGAAGATCCCATTCCACAGATATTATGGGGTACATGTATAATCTGGAATTATCTTTTAAAATAAATATATAATACTATAAACATACATTGATGTTTGTAATAATCCAAAATATGAAAATTTACTAAATGGTGACAAATTTAATTTTTTATTTGTTATTTTTTTGAGACAGGGTTTCTCTGTGTAGCCCTGGCTGTCCTGGAACTCACTCTGTAGACCAGGCTGGCCTTGAACTCAGAAATCTGCCTGCCTCTGCCTCCCAGAGTGCTGGGATTACAGACGTGTGCCATCACTATCCGGCAGACAAATTTAATTTTTTAATCAGATTTTCACTGGAGATTTTTCAAGGAGACATAATTTCCTTTAGTAATTAGCCATTTACATACAGTCTTGTTTGTTTTAGATTTTTATTTTTAAGTTTATGGATTTGTGTATAAATAGTTGTTTGTATGTATATCTGTGCAGCACAAGTACGTAGACTCTGAGAATATCAGAAGAATTCCTTAGCTTCCCTGGGAATGGAATCACAGATTTTTGTATGCAGTCAAGGTCTGGGAATTGAATACAGTCATTTTGAAAGACTAATTAGTGTTCTTAAATATTGAGCCACCATTTAGGATAAAAGACAGAATTAAAAATGACAATCATAATTACGTATATGGTAATTACTCTGTGTGCTCACTTTTAAGCAAGATGTACATTTTCAAAGCCTCTTTTGCTTCAAATGATGTAGAAAACTAAACATCTGGGTCACAAAATGAGGGGTGAGGGCAAAAGGCCAGAGATAAGTAACATTTTTATTTAGATCAGAAAAGTAATTTATATCAGTTGCAGTGTGTCTGGTTTTATGTGGAGGTCCTTGATCCTCTTGGACTTGAGCTTAGTACAAGGGGATAAGAGTGGATTGATTTGCATTCTTCTGCATGCTAGTCACCAGACAGAAATTACTGACAATATAAAGGAAAATATCTTATATAGAGAGAAATGTCAAAAGGAATTATTGACAATCTTCTCACAATATTGTGAAGACGTCTAACTTTCTCTCCTTTTCCATAAGCTCTGTTATCATATGTAGACAATATGAAAGTCAGTTTACACTAAATAAATACAGATATTAAGCGGCCAGCCATAGTTATATAGATTGGGACACTTTTCTTTCACAGGATCCATAATCCCTATGCCTCCTACGTCTCATTAAGTCATAGCCTGACATTCCCCCATCTCTTGGTTACCAGTTTCATAAATTGAAGTGCCAGATTTTGTTCTAGGAATTTTGACCAACTCTTTGTATATACTGAATCCTGTCTCATATTTTATATCAATTTATAAGACAGCTTTATGTGATGGTTTTTACAAGCTCAGCCCAAGGAGTGGGATTATTACAAGATGTGACCCTGTGGGAGTAGGTATGTCACTGTGGTCATGGTTTTAAGACAATTATCCTAGCTGCATGGGGGTCAGTGTTGTGCTGGCAGCCTTCAAATTAAGCATGCCTATAGGCTGTCATGCTCCCGCCTCGATGACTGAACTTCTGAAGCTGTAAGCTAGCTGCAATTAAATTCTGTTCTTGGATGGACATGGTGTCTGTTCACAGCAGTAAATCCAAAATTAAGACATGATAGAAGGAAGGAAGGGGGAAGTAGTAAAGAGAAAAGAATTATGGCGATAGAAGAAAGGGAACAGAAACAGATATAGGGCATAAAAATAAAGGGATGCATAGGATAAGATATATTATAGACGATAATGGTATGATAAAATCTATTAGTGTATGTAATTGAAATATTCAAATACATGTTTGTTTATTTTTAAAGTATTTGCTTTGCATTCAGGTCAATGCTTCCTTCCTAGTCACCTTCTCCCATATTCCTTCCACCAAACTCCTTTCCTTCTTCCCTGAGTGGGCTGAGGTGTCTCTGAGTTTCTACTACTATGAAAATTCAATAACAAAGGTATCATGAATTTTAAAAGCAAATGCATCAACATTGAAAATATCATGCTGAGTGGAGAGCCCCATCTCAAAATACATTCATTGTATGACATCACTAATAAGAAGATATTAGCCATAAAATTGAGGCTATTTAATCTACCCTCAACATACCCACAGAGGTTAAAAAGAAAGAAGGCAAGGATGCTTGAAAATCACTTAGCAGAATGAAAATAATCATAATAGGTAGATAAAAAGTAGAGGGGATAGTAAGCAGAATGAGGAAAGAGCATTCAGGATCAAGTGTGGAAAGCGACAAAAACAAATGACTCGATGACCATGAAAACAAATGAAAATATGGAAGGGAACATGTTGAAGAGGTTGACAGCATCTCCAAGATGAGACAGACACCTATCGTGATGTAGGATACCAACAGTCAATGGGAGTTAACTCTGCTATGCCTCTCAGCATTGGGTGTATGGAACCAGCAGAGACCACCTCCTGTATCCTGGCAGTATCTCCAATAGAATGAAAGAGACACCAACATATCCTCAAAATGCTCAAGCCAAAATTTGTCCTGTGTACATGAAATTCAGCCACAGAGTATGGAGGTAACTAAGAAAATGGATAAGCAATAAACATAACAACATGAGACATATCTGATGGGGAAGTCTCAATTCCTAACACTTACATCTAGTGATATAATCTAGTGATTATCTAGTGATACTCTGTAATGCAGATAGGAGCATGTGGTCCTCATAGATCCGCCCCCAGCAGCTGACTCAGAGAGATACAGACATTCATAGCCAAACAGTGAATGGAGCTTTTAGACTCTTCAGGAAGAATATCAGGAAGCATTGCATACCTCATAGGGAATGGAAACTCCACTGAAAGACCAACAGAGTCAATTTATAAGGACACTTGGTGGATCCCAAAGAACTTGTAATACCCACCAAGGAATGCATACCAGCTGAACATAGACCTGTCTGCACTTATATATTAGATTTGTTAGGAGTATCCCAAATACTAAAACTTGCATTGGAATATGCATGTATGATAGGCTATCCTCTACTGCCTATGTGTCTGGGTCCATGGGTAACTCCATGTGCACTCTCTAGTTGGTGGTTTATTCCCTGGTAGTTCTGTGGGAGAATAGGATGGCTCATATCATAGTTCCTCATATGGGGATGCAAAACCCTTTAGCACATGGGTCCTTTCTCTAGCTTCCCCATTGGGGACCCTGTTCTCAGTTCAATGGCTGGCTGAGAGTGTCTGCTTCTGTATTTGTCATGCATTAGCAGAGCCTCCCAGGTGACAGCTATATCTAGGTCCATTCATCAAGTACTTATTGGCAACAATAATGTCTGGGTTTTATAATTGTATATGGAATGGATCACTAGATGGAGTAGTCTCTGGATCTTCTTTCTCTTAGTCTCTGTTCCACACTTTGTCTCTGTAA